>NW_028294992.1:0-148000 GCF_964341445.2 Mesoplodon mirus | reverse complement strand
TCTAAGAGCCCCGCTGAGGCGGAAGCTCCGAGCGGTTTCCACGGGGCCTTAGTCGCGGTTCTGCTTTACTTTCACCCTCGTACGCTCTTCAAGACACGTTCAGACCCTCGCGGGGGCGCCCTGTACCCGACCAGGACGCTGAGTACCGGCAGGCTCCCCCGGCCTGCAAAGAAACAACTGCCCGGGCCGAAAGCCTTTCCCGCTCACTCCGTGTTGTTTGCCGAGTGCAGGGCAACACACACGGCGCTCTCCCGGGGGAGAGGTCGCTTTCCCCGGCACTCCAACGTCCCCAGGAAAACTCTTCTCTGGCGTGCCCCATGCCATGCCAATCTGCCTCCCTGTCCTCGACTGAGCTGCACGGGGAAACCAAAACTGCTGGGCATTCCTTCTCGGCACTCATACCTGCAGACCCCACGCCTGCAGGAGAAAGCCGGCTTGCGTTCCTACTGCCACGAGAGCAGAGCTCTGCCTGTTACACGGCAGGCTTTCCGAAGAGGCTGAGGCCCGATAGCCTCCCTAGTGCATTCCCTGGATGAGCGAGTTAGCTACAGGCAGAACAGCCCGTGAAGAGAGGTGGATTCAGGGAAGGGACCTGTGTGTCGCTAGAGTCTCTTTGGACGAGCTACGGATCACAAGGCGGTAGTCGGCGCGTTGACTGGCGGTGGGGGCCTGAGGACCCAAGCCTTGCATTCTCCTTTTTAAAGCACCATTCATGCTGCCTTGAAGCTACCTGCCTGAAACCGTTTGTGACGGGCCCCTCGTCGCTGGAGTCAGGGCTCGTGGAAGAGAAGCAGCTTTCTCTGAGTAAACAGGGTGCTTCCAGAGTCCCGGTAAGAGCTCATCCCGTCACGCTCTGGGGCTAAAGGGAAGCTCGATGGGAGGACTTCCCTCCAGCTAAGGCCTTCTAAGAGCCCCGCTGAGGCGGAAGCTCCGAGCGGTTTCCACGGGGCCTTAGTCGCGGTTCTGCTTTACTTTCACCCTCGTACGCTCTTCAAGACACGTTCAGACCCTCGCGGGGGCGCCCTGTACCCGACCAGGACGCTGAGTACCGGCAGGCTCCCCCGGCCTGCAAAGAAACAACTGCCCGGGCCGAAAGCCCTTCCCGCTCACTCCGTGTTGTTTGCCGAGTGCAGGGCAACACACACGGCGCTCTCCCGGGGGAGAGGTCGCTTTCCCCGGCACTCCGACGTCTCCAGGAAAACTCTTCTCTGGCGTGCCCCATGCCATGCCAATCTGCCTCCCTGTCCTCGACTGAGCTGCACGGGGAAACCAAAACTGCTGGGCATTCCTTCTCGGCACTCATACCTGCAGACCCCACGCCTGCAGGAGAAAGCCGGCTTGCGTTCCTACTGCCACGAGAGCAGAGCTCTGCCTGTTACACGGCAGGCTTTCCGAAGAGGCTGAGGCCCGATAGCCTCCCTAGTGCATTCCCTGGATGAGCGAGTTAGCTACAGGCAGAACACCCCGTGAAGAGAGGTGGATTCAGGGAAGGGACCTGTGTGTCGCTAGAGTCTCTTTGGACGAGCTACGGATCACAAGGCGGTAGTCGGCGCGTTGACTGGCGGTGGGGGCCTGAGGACCCAAGCCTTGCATTCTCCTTTTTAAAGCACCATTCATGCTGCCTTGAAGCTACCTGCCTGAAACCCTTTGTGACGGGCCCCTCGTCGCTGGAGTCAGGGCTCGTGGAAGAGAAGCAGCTTTCTCTGAGTAAACAGGGTGCTTCCAGAGTCCCGGTAAGAGCTCATCCCGTCACGCTCTGGGGCTAAAGGGAAGCTCGATGGGAGGACTTCCCTCCAGCTAAGGCCTTCTAAGAGCCCCGCTGAGGCGGAAGCTCCGAGCGGTTTCCACGGGGCCTTAGTCGCGGTTCTGCTTTACTTTCACCCTCGTACGCTCTTCAAGACACCTTCAGACCCTCGCGGGGGCGCCCTGTACCCGACCAGGACGCTGAGTACCGGCAGGCTCCCCCGGCCTGCAAAGAAACAACTGCCCGGGCCGAAAGCCCTTCCCGCTCACTCCGTGTTGTTTGCCGAGTGCAGGGCAACACACACGGCGCTCTCCCGGGGGAGAGGTCGCTTTCCCCGGCACTCCAACGTCTCCAGGAAAACTCTTCTCTGGCGTGCCCCATGCCATGCCAATCTGCCTCCCTGTCCTCGACTGAGCTGCACGGGGAAACCAAAACTGCTGGGCATTCCTTCTCGGCACTCATACCTGCAGACCCCACGCCTGCAGGAGAAAGCCGGCTTTCGTTCCTACTGCCACGAGAGCAGAGCTCTGCCTGTTACACGGCAGGCTTTCCGAAGAGGCTGAGGCCCGATAGCCTCCCTAGTGCATTCCCTGGATGAGCGAGTTAGCTACAGGCAGAACACCCCGTGAAGAGAGGTGGATTCAGGGAAGGGACCTGTGTGTCGCTAGAGTCTCTTTGGACGAGCTACGGATCACAAGGCGGTAGTCGGCGCGTTGACTGGAGGTGGGGGCCTGAGGACCCAAGCCTTGCATTCTCCTTTTTAAAGCACCATTCATGCTGCCTTGAAGCTACCTGCCTGAAACCCTTTGTGACGGGCCCCTCGTCGCTGGAGTCAGGGCTCGTGGAAGAGAAGCAGCTTTCTCTGAGTAAACAGGGTGCTTCCAGAGTCCCGGTAAGAGCTCATCCCGTCACGCTCTGGGGCTAAAGGGAAGCTCGATGGGAGGACTTCCCTCCAGCTAAGGCCTTCTAAGAGCCCCGCTGAGGCGGAAGCTCCGAGCGGTTTCCACGGGGCCTTAGTCGCGGTTCTGCTTTACTTTCACCCTCGTACGCTCTTCAAGACACGTTCAGACCCTCGCGGGGGCGCCCTGTACCCGACCAGGACGCTGAGTACCGGCAGGCTCCCCCGGCCTGCAAAGAAACAACTGCCCGGGCCGAAAGCCCTTCCCGCTCACTCCGTGTTGTTTGCCGAGTGCAGGGCAACACACACGGCGCTCTCCCGGGGGAGAGGTCGCTTTCCCCGGCACTCCAACGTCCCCAGGAAAACTCTTCTCTGGCGTGCCCCATGCCATGCCAATCTGCCTCCCTGTCCTCGACTGAGCTGCACGGGGAAACCAAAACTGCTGGGCATTCCTTCTCGGCACTCATACCTGCAGACCCCACGCCTGCAGGAGAAAGCCGGCTTGCGTTCCTACTGCCACGAGAGCAGAGCTCTGCCTGTTACACGGCAGGCTTTCCGAAGAGGCTGAGGCCCGATAGCCTCCCTAGTGCATTCCCTGGATGAGCGAGTTAGCTACAGGCAGAACAGCCCGTGAAGAGAGGTGGATTCAGGGAAGGGACCTGTGTGTCGCTAGAGTCTCTTTGGACGAGCTACGGATCACAAGGCGGTAGTCGGCGCGTTGACTGGCGGTGGGGGCCTGAGGACCCAAGCCTTGCATTCTCCTTTTTAAAGCACCATTCATGCTGCCTTGAAGCTACCTGCCTGAAACCGTTTGTGACGGGCCCCTCGTCGCTGGAGTCAGGGCTCGTGGAAGAGAAGCAGCTTTCTCTGAGTAAACAGGGTGCTTCCAGAGTCCCGGTAAGAGCTCATCCCGTCACGCTCTGGGGCTAAAGGGAAGCTCGATGGGAGGACTTCCCTCCAGCTAAGGCCTTCTAAGAGCCCCGCTGAGGCGGAAGCTCCGAGCGGTTTCCACGGGGCCTTAGTCGCGGTTCTGCTTTACTTTCACCCTCGTACGCTCTTCAAGACACGTTCAGACCCTCGCGGGGGCGCCCTGTACCCGACCAGGACGCTGAGTACCGGCAGGCTCCCCCGGCCTGCAAAGAAACAACTGCCCGGGCCGAAAGCCCTTCCCGCTCACTCCGTGTTGTTTGCCGAGTGCAGGGCAACACACACGGCGCTCTCCCGGGGGAGAGGTCGCTTTCCCCGGCACTCCGACGTCTCCAGGAAAACTCTTCTCTGGCGTGCCCCATGCCATGCCAATCTGCCTCCCTGTCCTCGACTGAGCTGCACGGGGAAACCAAAACTGCTGGGCATTCCTTCTCGGCACTCATACCTGCAGACCCCACGCCTGCAGGAGAAAGCCGGCTTTCGTTCCTACTGCCACGAGAGCAGAGCTCTGCCTGTTACACGGCAGGCTTTCCGAAGAGGCTGAGGCCCGATAGCCTCCCTAGTGCATTCCCTGGATGAGCGAGTTAGCTACAGGCAGAACACCCCGTGAAGAGAGGTGGATTCAGGGAAGGGACCTGTGTGTCGCTAGAGTCTCTTTGGACGAGCTACGGATCACAAGGCGGTAGTCGGCGCGTTGACTGGAGGTGGGGGCCTGAGGACCCAAGCCTTGCATTCTCCTTTTTAAAGCACCATTCATGCTGCCTTGAAGCTACCTGCCTGAAACCCTTTGTGACGGGCCCCTCGTCGCTGGAGTCAGGGCTCGTGGAAGAGAAGCAGCTTTCTCTGAGTAAACAGGGTGCTTCCAGAGTCCCGGTAAGAGCTCATCCCGTCACGCTCTGGGGCTAAAGGGAAGCTCGATGGGAGGACTTCCCTCCAGCTAAGGCCTTCTAAGAGCCCCGCTGAGGCGGAAGCTCCGAGCGGTTTCCACGGGGCCTTAGTCGCGGTTCTGCTTTACTTTCACCCTCGTACGCTCTTCAAGACACCTTCAGACCCTCGCGGGGGCGCCCTGTACCCGACCAGGACGCTGAGTACCGGCAGGCTCCCCCGGCCTGCAAAGAAACAACTGCCCGGGCCGAAAGCCCTTCCCGCTCACTCCGTGTTGTTTGCCGAGTGCAGGGCAACACACACGGCGCTCTCCCGGGGGAGAGGTCGCTTTCCCAGGCACTCCAACGTCTCCAGGAAAACTCTTCTCTGGCGTGCCCCATGCCATGCCAATCTGCCTCCCTGTCCTCGACTGAGCTGCACGGGGAAACCAAAACTGCTGGGCATTCCTTCTCGGCACTCATACCTGCAGACCCCACGCCTGCAGGAGAAAGCCGGCTTGCGTTCCTACTGCCACGAGAGCAGAGCTCTGCCTGTTACACGGCAGGCTTTCCGAAGAGGCTGAGGCCCGATAGCCTCCCTAGTGCATTCCCTGGATGAGCGAGTTAGCTACAGGCAGAACACCCCGTGAAGAGAGGTGGATTCAGGGAAGGGACCTGTGTGTCGCTAGAGTCTCTTTGGACGAGCTACGGATCACAAGGCGGTAGTCGGCGCGTTGACTGGAGGTGGGGGCCTGAGGACCCAAGCCTTGCATTCTCCTTTTTAAAGCACCATTCATGCTGCCTTGAAGCTACCTGCCTGAAACCCTTTGTGACGGGCCCCTCGTCGCTGGAGTCAGGGCTCGTGGAAGAGAAGCAGCTTTCTCTGAGTAAACAGGGTGCTTCCAGAGTCCCGGTAAGAGCTCATCCCGTCACGCTCTGGGGCTAAAGGGAAGCTCGATGGGAGGACTTCCCTCCAGCTAAGGCCTTCTAAGAGCCCCGCTGAGGCGGAAGCTCCGAGCGGTTTCCACGGGGCCTTAGTCGCGGTTCTGCTTTACTTTCACCCTCGTACGCTCTTCAAGACACGTTCAGACCCTCGCGGGGGCGCCCTGTACCCGACCAGGACGCTGAGTACCGGCAGGCTCCCCCGGCCTGCAAAGAAACAACTGCCCGGGCCGAAAGCCTTTCCCGCTCACTCCGTGTTGTTTGCCGAGTGCAGGGCAACACACACGGCGCTCTCCCGGGGGAGAGGTCGCTTTCCCCGGCACTCCAACGTCCCCAGGAAAACTCTTCTCTGGCGTGCCCCATGCCATGCCAATCTGCCTCCCTGTCCTCGACTGAGCTGCACGGGGAAACCAAAACTGCTGGGCATTCCTTCTCGGCACTCATACCTGCAGACCCCACGCCTGCAGGAGAAAGCCGGCTTGCGTTCCTACTGCCACGAGAGCAGAGCTCTGCCTGTTACACGGCAGGCTTTCCGAAGAGGCTGAGGCCCGATAGCCTCCCTAGTGCATTCCCTGGATGAGCGAGTTAGCTACAGGCAGAACAGCCCGTGAAGAGAGGTGGATTCAGGGAAGGGACCTGTGTGTCGCTAGAGTCTCTTTGGACGAGCTACGGATCACAAGGCGGTAGTCGGCGCGTTGACTGGCGGTGGGGGCCTGAGGACCCAAGCCTTGCATTCTCCTTTTTAAAGCACCATTCATGCTGCCTTGAAGCTACCTGCCTGAAACCGTTTGTGACGGGCCCCTCGTCGCTGGAGTCAGGGCTCGTGGAAGAGAAGCAGCTTTCTCTGAGTAAACAGGGTGCTTCCAGAGTCCCGGTAAGAGCTCATCCCGTCACGCTCTGGGGCTAAAGGGAAGCTCGATGGGAGGACTTCCCTCCAGCTAAGGCCTTCTAAGAGCCCCGCTGAGGCGGAAGCTCCGAGCGGTTTCCACGGGGCCTTAGTCGCGGTTCTGCTTTACTTTCACCCTCGTACGCTCTTCAAGACACGTTCAGACCCTCGCGGGGGCGCCCTGTACCCGACCAGGACGCTGAGTACCGGCAGGCTCCCCCGGCCTGCAAAGAAACAACTGCCCGGGCCGAAAGCCCTTCCCGCTCACTCCGTGTTGTTTGCCGAGTGCAGGGCAACACACACGGCGCTCTCCCGGGGGAGAGGTCGCTTTCCCCGGCACTCCGACGTCTCCAGGAAAACTCTTCTCTGGCGTGCCCCATGCCATGCCAATCTGCCTCCCTGTCCTCGACTGAGCTGCACGGGGAAACCAAAACTGCTGGGCATTCCTTCTCGGCACTCATACCTGCAGACCCCACGCCTGCAGGAGAAAGCCGGCTTTCGTTCCTACTGCCACGAGAGCAGAGCTCTGCCTGTTACACGGCAGGCTTTCCGAAGAGGCTGAGGCCCGATAGCCTCCCTAGTGCATTCCCTGGATGAGCGAGTTAGCTACAGGCAGAACACCCCGTGAAGAGAGGTGGATTCAGGGAAGGGACCTGTGTGTCGCTAGAGTCTCTTTGGACGAGCTACGGATCACAAGGCGGTAGTCGGCGCGTTGACTGGAGGTGGGGGCCTGAGGACCCAAGCCTTGCATTCTCCTTTTTAAAGCACCATTCATGCTGCCTTGAAGCTACCTGCCTGAAACCCTTTGTGACGGGCCCCTCGTCGCTGGAGTCAGGGCTCGTGGAAGAGAAGCAGCTTTCTCTGAGTAAACAGGGTGCTTCCAGAGTCCCGGTAAGAGCTCATCCCGTCACGCTCTGGGGCTAAAGGGAAGCTCGATGGGAGGACTTCCCTCCAGCTAAGGCCTTCTAAGAGCCCCGCTGAGGCGGAAGCTCCGAGCGGTTTCCACGGGGCCTTAGTCGCGGTTCTGCTTTACTTTCACCCTCGTACGCTCTTCAAGACACCTTCAGACCCTCGCGGGGGCGCCCTGTACCCGACCAGGACGCTGAGTACCGGCAGGCTCCCCCGGCCTGCAAAGAAACAACTGCCCGGGCCGAAAGCCCTTCCCGCTCACTCCGTGTTGTTTGCCGAGTGCAGGGCAACACACACGGCGCTCTCCCGGGGGAGAGGTCGCTTTCCCAGGCACTCCAACGTCTCCAGGAAAACTCTTCTCTGGCGTGCCCCATGCCATGCCAATCTGCCTCCCTGTCCTCGACTGAGCTGCACGGGGAAACCAAAACTGCTGGGCATTCCTTCTCGGCACTCATACCTGCAGACCCCACGCCTGCAGGAGAAAGCCGGCTTGCGTTCCTACTGCCACGAGAGCAGAGCTCTGCCTGTTACACGGCAGGCTTTCCGAAGAGGCTGAGGCCCGATAGCCTCCCTAGTGCATTCCCTGGATGAGCGAGTTAGCTACAGGCAGAACACCCCGTGAAGAGAGGTGGATTCAGGGAAGGGACCTGTGTGTCGCTAGAGTCTCTTTGGACGAGCTACGGATCACAAGGCGGTAGTCGGCGCGTTGACTGGAGGTGGGGGCCTGAGGACCCAAGCCTTGCATTCTCCTTTTTAAAGCACCATTCATGCTGCCTTGAAGCTACCTGCCTGAAACCCTTTGTGACGGGCCCCTCGTCGCTGGAGTCAGGGCTCGTGGAAGAGAAGCAGCTTTCTCTGAGTAAACAGGGTGCTTCCAGAGTCCCGGTAAGAGCTCATCCCGTCACGCTCTGGGGCTAAAGGGAAGCTCGATGGGAGGACTTCCCTCCAGCTAAGGCCTTCTAAGAGCCCCGCTGAGGCGGAAGCTCCGAGCGGTTTCCACGGGGCCTTAGTCGCGGTTCTGCTTTACTTTCACCCTCGTACGCTCTTCAAGACACGTTCAGACCCTCGCGGGGGCGCCCTGTACCCGACCAGGACGCTGAGTACCGGCAGGCTCCCCCGGCCTGCAAAGAAACAACTGCCCGGGCCGAAAGCCCTTCCCGCTCACTCCGTGTTGTTTGCCGAGTGCAGGGCAACACACACGGCGCTCTCCCGGGGGAGAGGTCGCTTTCCCCGGCACTCCAACGTCCCCAGGAAAACTCTTCTCTGGCGTGCCCCATGCCATGCCAATCTGCCTCCCTGTCCTCGACTGAGCTGCACGGGGAAACCAAAACTGCTGGGCATTCCTTCTCGGCACTCATACCTGCAGACCCCACGCCTGCAGGAGAAAGCCGGCTTGCGTTCCTACTGCCACGAGAGCAGAGCTCTGCCTGTTACACGGCAGGCTTTCCGAAGAGGCTGAGGCCCGATAGCCTCCCTAGTGCATTCCCTGGATGAGCGAGTTAGCTACAGGCAGAACAGCCCGTGAAGAGAGGTGGATTCAGGGAAGGGACCTGTGTGTCGCTAGAGTCTCTTTGGACGAGCTACGGATCACAAGGCGGTAGTCGGCGCGTTGACTGGCGGTGGGGGCCTGAGGACCCAAGCCTTGCATTCTCCTTTTTAAAGCACCATTCATGCTGCCTTGAAGCTACCTGCCTGAAACCGTTTGTGACGGGCCCCTCGTCGCTGGAGTCAGGGCTCGTGGAAGAGAAGCAGCTTTCTCTGAGTAAACAGGGTGCTTCCAGAGTCCCGGTAAGAGCTCATCCCGTCACGCTCTGGGGCTAAAGGGAAGCTCGATGGGAGGACTTCCCTCCAGCTAAGGCCTTCTAAGAGCCCCGCTGAGGCGGAAGCTCCGAGCGGTTTCCACGGGGCCTTAGTCGCGGTTCTGCTTTACTTTCACCCTCGTACGCTCTTCAAGACACGTTCAGACCCTCGCGGGGGCGCCCTGTACCCGACCAGGACGCTGAGTACCGGCAGGCTCCCCCGGCCTGCAAAGAAACAACTGCCCGGGCCGAAAGCCCTTCCCGCTCACTCCGTGTTGTTTGCCGAGTGCAGGGCAACACACACGGCGCTCTCCCGGGGGAGAGGTCGCTTTCCCCGGCACTCCGACGTCTCCAGGAAAACTCTTCTCTGGCGTGCCCCATGCCATGCCAATCTGCCTCCCTGTCCTCGACTGAGCTGCACGGGGAAACCAAAACTGCTGGGCATTCCTTCTCGGCACTCATACCTGCAGACCCCACGCCTGCAGGAGAAAGCCGGCTTGCGTTCCTACTGCCACGAGAGCAGAGCTCTGCCTGTTACACGGCAGGCTTTCCGAAGAGGCTGAGGCCCGATAGCCTCCCTAGTGCATTCCCTGGATGAGCGAGTTAGCTACAGGCAGAACACCCCGTGAAGAGAGGTGGATTCAGGGAAGGGACCTGTGTGTCGCTAGAGTCTCTTTGGACGAGCTACGGATCACAAGGCGGTAGTCGGCGCGTTGACTGGAGGTGGGGGCCTGAGGACCCAAGCCTTGCATTCTCCTTTTTAAAGCACCATTCATGCTGCCTTGAAGCTACCTGCCTGAAACCCTTTGTGACGGGCCCCTCGTCGCTGGAGTCAGGGCTCGTGGAAGAGAAGCAGCTTTCTCTGAGTAAACAGGGTGCTTCCAGAGTCCCGGTAAGAGCTCATCCCGTCACGCTCTGGGGCTAAAGGGAAGCTCGATGGGAGGACTTCCCTCCAGCTAAGGCCTTCTAAGAGCCCCGCTGAGGCGGAAGCTCCGAGCGGTTTCCACGGGGCCTTAGTCGCGGTTCTGCTTTACTTTCACCCTCGTACGCTCTTCAAGACACGTTCAGACCCTCGCGGGGGCGCCCTGTACCCGACCAGGACGCTGAGTACCGGCAGGCTCCCCCGGCCTGCAAAGAAACAACTGCCCGGGCCGAAAGCCCTTCCCGCTCACTCCGTGTTGTTTGCCGAGTGCAGGGCAACACACACGGCGCTCTCCCGGGGGAGAGGTCGCTTTCCCAGGCACTCCAACGTCTCCAGGAAAACTCTTCTCTGGCGTGCCCCATGCCATGCCAATCTGCCTCCCTGTCCTCGACTGAGCTGCACGGGGAAACCAAAACTGCTGGGCATTCCTTCTCGGCACTCATACCTGCAGACCCCACGCCTGCAGGAGAAAGCCGGCTTGCGTTCCTACTGCCACGAGAGCAGAGCTCTGCCTGTTACACGGCAGGCTTTCCGAAGAGGCTGAGGCCCGATAGCCTCCCTAGTGCATTCCCTGGATGAGCGAGTTAGCTACAGGCAGAACACCCCGTGAAGAGAGGTGGATTCAGGGAAGGGACCTGTGTGTCGCTAGAGTCTCTTTGGACGAGCTACGGATCACAAGGCGGTAGTCGGCGCGTTGACTGGAGGTGGGGGCCTGAGGACCCAAGCCTTGCATTCTCCTTTTTAAAGCACCATTCATGCTGCCTTGAAGCTACCTGCCTGAAACCCTTTGTGACGGGCCCCTCGTCGCTGGAGTCAGGGCTCGTGGAAGAGAAGCAGCTTTCTCTGAGTAAACAGGGTGCTTCCAGAGTCCCGGTAAGAGCTCATCCCGTCACGCTCTGGGGCTAAAGGGAAGCTCGATGGGAGGACTTCCCTCCAGCTAAGGCCTTCTAAGAGCCCCGCTGAGGCGGAAGCTCCGAGCGGTTTCCACGGGGCCTTAGTCGCGGTTCTGCTTTACTTTCACCCTCGTACGCTCTTCAAGACACGTTCAGACCCTCGCGGGGGCGCCCTGTACCCGACCAGGACGCTGAGTACCGGCAGGCTCCCCCGGCCTGCAAAGAAACAACTGCCCGGGCCGAAAGCCCTTCCCGCTCACTCCGTGTTGTTTGCCGAGTGCAGGGCAACACACACGGCGCTCTCCCGGGGGAGAGGTCGCTTTCCCCGGCACTCCAACGTCCCCAGGAAAACTCTTCTCTGGCGTGCCCCATGCCATGCCAATCTGCCTCCCTGTCCTCGACTGAGCTGCACGGGGAAACCAAAACTGCTGGGCATTCCTTCTCGGCACTCATACCTGCAGACCCCACGCCTGCAGGAGAAAGCCGGCTTGCGTTCCTACTGCCACGAGAGCAGAGCTCTGCCTGTTACACGGCAGGCTTTCCGAAGAGGCTGAGGCCCGATAGCCTCCCTAGTGCATTCCCTGGATGAGCGAGTTAGCTACAGGCAGAACAGCCCGTGAAGAGAGGTGGATTCAGGGAAGGGACCTGTGTGTCGCTAGAGTCTCTTTGGACGAGCTACGGATCACAAGGCGGTAGTCGGCGCGTTGACTGGCGGTGGGGGCCTGAGGACCCAAGCCTTGCATTCTCCTTTTTAAAGCACCATTCATGCTGCCTTGAAGCTACCTGCCTGAAACCGTTTGTGACGGGCCCCTCGTCGCTGGAGTCAGGGCTCGTGGAAGAGAAGCAGCTTTCTCTGAGTAAACAGGGTGCTTCCAGAGTCCCGGTAAGAGCTCATCCCGTCACGCTCTGGGGCTAAAGGGAAGCTCGATGGGAGGACTTCCCTCCAGCTAAGGCCTTCTAAGAGCCCCGCTGAGGCGGAAGCTCCGAGCGGTTTCCACGGGGCCTTAGTCGCGGTTCTGCTTTACTTTCACCCTCGTACGCTCTTCAAGACACGTTCAGACCCTCGCGGGGGCGCCCTGTACCCGACCAGGACGCTGAGTACCGGCAGGCTCCCCCGGCCTGCAAAGAAACAACTGCCCGGGCCGAAAGCCCTTCCCGCTCACTCCGTGTTGTTTGCCGAGTGCAGGGCAACACACACGGCGCTCTCCCGGGGGAGAGGTCGCTTTCCCCGGCACTCCGACGTCTCCAGGAAAACTCTTCTCTGGCGTGCCCCATGCCATGCCAATCTGCCTCCCTGTCCTCGACTGAGCTGCACGGGGAAACCAAAACTGCTGGGCATTCCTTCTCGGCACTCATACCTGCAGACCCCACGCCTGCAGGAGAAAGCCGGCTTTCGTTCCTACTGCCACGAGAGCAGAGCTCTGCCTGTTACACGGCAGGCTTTCCGAAGAGGCTGAGGCCCGATAGCCTCCCTAGTGCATTCCCTGGATGAGCGAGTTAGCTACAGGCAGAACACCCCGTGAAGAGAGGTGGATTCAGGGAAGGGACCTGTGTGTCGCTAGAGTCTCTTTGGACGAGCTACGGATCACAAGGCGGTAGTCGGCGCGTTGACTGGAGGTGGGGGCCTGAGGACCCAAGCCTTGCATTCTCCTTTTTAAAGCACCATTCATGCTGCCTTGAAGCTACCTGCCTGAAACCCTTTGTGACGGGCCCCTCGTCGCTGGAGTCAGGGCTCGTGGAAGAGAAGCAGCTTTCTCTGAGTAAACAGGGTGCTTCCAGAGTCCCGGTAAGAGCTCATCCCGTCACGCTCTGGGGCTAAAGGGAAGCTCGATGGGAGGACTTCCCTCCAGCTAAGGCCTTCTAAGAGCCCCGCTGAGGCGGAAGCTCCGAGCGGTTTCCACGGGGCCTTAGTCGCGGTTCTGCTTTACTTTCACCCTCGTACGCTCTTCAAGACACCTTCAGACCCTCGCGGGGGCGCCCTGTACCCGACCAGGACGCTGAGTACCGGCAGGCTCCCCCGGCCTGCAAAGAAACAACTGCCCGGGCCGAAAGCCCTTCCCGCTCACTCCGTGTTGTTTGCCGAGTGCAGGGCAACACACACGGCGCTCTCCCGGGGGAGAGGTCGCTTTCCCAGGCACTCCAACGTCTCCAGGAAAACTCTTCTCTGGCGTGCCCCATGCCATGCCAATCTGCCTCCCTGTCCTCGACTGAGCTGCACGGGGAAACCAAAACTGCTGGGCATTCCTTCTCGGCACTCATACCTGCAGACCCCACGCCTGCAGGAGAAAGCCGGCTTGCGTTCCTACTGCCACGAGAGCAGAGCTCTGCCTGTTACACGGCAGGCTTTCCGAAGAGGCTGAGGCCCGATAGCCTCCCTAGTGCATTCCCTGGATGAGCGAGTTAGCTACAGGCAGAACACCCCGTGAAGAGAGGTGGATTCAGGGAAGGGACCTGTGTGTCGCTAGAGTCTCTTTGGACGAGCTACGGATCACAAGGCGGTAGTCGGCGCGTTGACTGGAGGTGGGGGCCTGAGGACCCAAGCCTTGCATTCTCCTTTTTAAAGCACCATTCATGCTGCCTTGAAGCTACCTACCTGAAACCCTTTGTGACGGGCCCCTCGTCGCTGGAGTCAGGGCTCGTGGAAGAGAAGCAGCTTTCTCTGAGTAAACAGGGTGCTTCCAGAGTCCCGGTAAGAGCTCATCCCGTCACGCTCTGGGGCTAAAGGGAAGCTCGATGGGAGGACTTCCCTCCAGCTAAGGCCTTCTAAGAGCCCCGCTGAGGCGGAAGCTCCGAGCGGTTTCCACGGGGCCTTAGTCGCGGTTCTGCTTTACTTTCACCCTCGTACGCTCTTCAAGACACGTTCAGACCCTCGCGGGGGCGCCCTGTACCCGACCAGGACGCTGAGTACCGGCAGGCTCCCCCGGCCTGCAAAGAAACAACTGCCCGGGCCGAAAGCCTTTCCCGCTCACTCCGTGTTGTTTGCCGAGTGCAGGGCAACACACACGGCGCTCTCCCGGGGGAGAGGTCGCTTTCCCCGGCACTCCAACGTCCCCAGGAAAACTCTTCTCTGGCGTGCCCCATGCCATGCCAATCTGCCTCCCTGTCCTCGACTGAGCTGCACGGGGAAACCAAAACTGCTGGGCATTCCTTCTCGGCACTCATACCTGCAGACCCCACGCCTGCAGGAGAAAGCCGGCTTGCGTTCCTACTGCCACGAGAGCAGAGCTCTGCCTGTTACACGGCAGGCTTTCCGAAGAGGCTGAGGCCCGATAGCCTCCCTAGTGCATTCCCTGGATGAGCGAGTTAGCTACAGGCAGAACAGCCCGTGAAGAGAGGTGGATTCAGGGAAGGGACCTGTGTGTCGCTAGAGTCTCTTTGGACGAGCTACGGATCACAAGGCGGTAGTCGGCGCGTTGACTGGCGGTGGGGGCCTGAGGACCCAAGCCTTGCATTCTCCTTTTTAAAGCACCATTCATGCTGCCTTGAAGCTACCTGCCTGAAACCGTTTGTGACGGGCCCCTCGTCGCTGGAGTCAGGGCTCGTGGAAGAGAAGCAGCTTTCTCTGAGTAAACAGGGTGCTTCCAGAGTCCCGGTAAGAGCTCATCCCGTCACGCTCTGGGGCTAAAGGGAAGCTCGATGGGAGGACTTCCCTCCAGCTAAGGCCTTCTAAGAGCCCCGCTGAGGCGGAAGCTCCGAGCGGTTTCCACGGGGCCTTAGTCGCGGTTCTGCTTTACTTTCACCCTCGTACGCTCTTCAAGACACGTTCAGACCCTCGCGGGGGCGCCCTGTACCCGACCAGGACGCTGAGTACCGGCAGGCTCCCCCGGCCTGCAAAGAAACAACTGCCCGGGCCGAAAGCCCTTCCCGCTCACTCCGTGTTGTTTGCCGAGTGCAGGGCAACACACACGGCGCTCTCCCGGGGGAGAGGTCGCTTTCCCCGGCACTCCGACGTCTCCAGGAAAACTCTTCTCTGGCGTGCCCCATGCCATGCCAATCTGCCTCCCTGTCCTCGACTGAGCTGCACGGGGAAACCAAAACTGCTGGGCATTCCTTCTCGGCACTCATACCTGCAGACCCCACGCCTGCAGGAGAAAGCCGGCTTTCGTTCCTACTGCCACGAGAGCAGAGCTCTGCCTGTTACACGGCAGGCTTTCCGAAGAGGCTGAGGCCCGATAGCCTCCCTAGTGCATTCCCTGGATGAGCGAGTTAGCTACAGGCAGAACACCCCGTGAAGAGAGGTGGATTCAGGGAAGGGACCTGTGTGTCGCTAGAGTCTCTTTGGACGAGCTACGGATCACAAGGCGGTAGTCGGCGCGTTGACTGGAGGTGGGGGCCTGAGGACCCAAGCCTTGCATTCTCCTTTTTAAAGCACCATTCATGCTGCCTTGAAGCTACCTGCCTGAAACCCTTTGTGACGGGCCCCTCGTCGCTGGAGTCAGGGCTCGTGGAAGAGAAGCAGCTTTCTCTGAGTAAACAGGGTGCTTCCAGAGTCCCGGTAAGAGCTCATCCCGTCACGCTCTGGGGCTAAAGGGAAGCTCGATGGGAGGACTTCCCTCCAGCTAAGGCCTTCTAAGAGCCCCGCTGAGGCGGAAGCTCCGAGCGGTTTCCACGGGGCCTTAGTCGCGGTTCTGCTTTACTTTCACCCTCGTACGCTCTTCAAGACACCTTCAGACCCTCGCGGGGGCGCCCTGTACCCGACCAGGACGCTGAGTACCGGCAGGCTCCCCCGGCCTGCAAAGAAACAACTGCCCGGGCCGAAAGCCCTTCCCGCTCACTCCGTGTTGTTTGCCGAGTGCAGGGCAACACACACGGCGCTCTCCCGGGGGAGAGGTCGCTTTCCCAGGCACTCCAACGTCTCCAGGAAAACTCTTCTCTGGCGTGCCCCATGCCATGCCAATCTGCCTCCCTGTCCTCGACTGAGCTGCACGGGGAAACCAAAACTGCTGGGCATTCCTTCTCGGCACTCATACCTGCAGACCCCACGCCTGCAGGAGAAAGCCGGCTTGCGTTCCTACTGCCACGAGAGCAGAGCTCTGCCTGTTACACGGCAGGCTTTCCGAAGAGGCTGAGGCCCGATAGCCTCCCTAGTGCATTCCCTGGATGAGCGAGTTAGCTACAGGCAGAACACCCCGTGAAGAGAGGTGGATTCAGGGAAGGGACCTGTGTGTCGCTAGAGTCTCTTTGGACGAGCTACGAATCACAAGGCGGTAGTCGGCGCGTTGACTGGAGGTGGGGGCCTGAGGACCCAAGCCTTGCATTCTCCTTTTTAAAGCACCATTCATGCTGCCTTGAAGCTACCTGCCTGAAACCCTTTGTGACGGGCCCCTCGTCGCTGGAGTCAGGGCTCGTGGAAGAGAAGCAGCTTTCTCTGAGTAAACAGGGTGCTTCCAGAGTCCCGGTAAGAGCTCATCCCGTCACGCTCTGGGGCTAAAGGGAAGCTCGATGGGAGGACTTCCCTCCAGCTAAGGCCTTCTAAGAGCCCCGCTGAGGCGGAAGCTCCGAGCGGTTTCCACGGGGCCTTAGTCGCGGTTCTGCTTTACTTTCACCCTCGTACGCTCTTCAAGACACGTTCAGACCCTCGCGGGGGCGCCCTGTACCCGACCAGGACGCTGAGTACCGGCAGGCTCCCCCGGCCTGCAAAGAAACAACTGCCCGGGCCGAAAGCCTTTCCCGCTCACTCCGTGTTGTTTGCCGAGTGCAGGGCAACACACACGGCGCTCTCCCGGGGGAGAGGTCGCTTTCCCCGGCACTCCAACGTCCCCAGGAAAACTCTTCTCTGGCGTGCCCCATGCCATGCCAATCTGCCTCCCTGTCCTCGACTGAGCTGCACGGGGAAACCAAAACTGCTGGGCATTCCTTCTCGGCACTCATACCTGCAGACCCCACGCCTGCAGGAGAAAGCCGGCTTGCGTTCCTACTGCCACGAGAGCAGAGCTCTGCCTGTTACACGGCAGGCTTTCCGAAGAGGCTGAGGCCCGATAGCCTCCCTAGTGCATTCCCTGGATGAGCGAGTTAGCTACAGGCAGAACAGCCCGTGAAGAGAGGTGGATTCAGGGAAGGGACCTGTGTGTCGCTAGAGTCTCTTTGGACGAGCTACGGATCACAAGGCGGTAGTCGGCGCGTTGACTGGCGGTGGGGGCCTGAGGACCCAAGCCTTGCATTCTCCTTTTTAAAGCACCATTCATGCTGCCTTGAAGCTACCTGCCTGAAACCGTTTGTGACGGGCCCCTCGTCGCTGGAGTCAGGGCTCGTGGAAGAGAAGCAGCTTTCTCTGAGTAAACAGGGTGCTTCCAGAGTCCCGGTAAGAGCTCATCCCGTCACGCTCTGGGGCTAAAGGGAAGCTCGATGGGAGGACTTCCCTCCAGCTAAGGCCTTCTAAGAGCCCCGCTGAGGCGGAAGCTCCGAGCGGTTTCCACGGGGCCTTAGTCGCGGTTCTGCTTTACTTTCACCCTCGTACGCTCTTCAAGACACGTTCAGACCCTCGCGGGGGCGCCCTGTACCCGACCAGGACGCTGAGTACCGGCAGGCTCCCCCGGCCTGCAAAGAAACAACTGCCCGGGCCGAAAGCCCTTCCCGCTCACTCCGTGTTGTTTGCCGAGTGCAGGGCAACACACACGGCGCTCTCCCGGGGGAGAGGTCGCTTTCCCCGGCACTCCGACGTCTCCAGGAAAACTCTTCTCTGGCGTGCCCCATGCCATGCCAATCTGCCTCCCTGTCCTCGACTGAGCTGCACGGGGAAACCAAAACTGCTGGGCATTCCTTCTCGGCACTCATACCTGCAGACCCCACGCCTGCAGGAGAAAGCCGGCTTTCGTTCCTACTGCCACGAGAGCAGAGCTCTGCCTGTTACACGGCAGGCTTTCCGAAGAGGCTGAGGCCCGATAGCCTCCCTAGTGCATTCCCTGGATGAGCGAGTTAGCTACAGGCAGAACACCCCGTGAAGAGAGGTGGATTCAGGGAAGGGACCTGTGTGTCGCTAGAGTCTCTTTGGACGAGCTACGGATCACAAGGCGGTAGTCGGCGCGTTGACTGGAGGTGGGGGCCTGAGGACCCAAGCCTTGCATTCTCCTTTTTAAAGCACCATTCATGCTGCCTTGAAGCTACCTGCCTGAAACCCTTTGTGACGGGCCCCTCGTCGCTGGAGTCAGGGCTCGTGGAAGAGAAGCAGCTTTCTCTGAGTAAACAGGGTGCTTCCAGAGTCCCGGTAAGAGCTCATCCCGTCACGCTCTGGGGCTAAAGGGAAGCTCGATGGGAGGACTTCCCTCCAGCTAAGGCCTTCTAAGAGCCCCGCTGAGGCGGAAGCTCCGAGCGGTTTCCACGGGGCCTTAGTCGCGGTTCTGCTTTACTTTCACCCTCGTACGCTCTTCAAGACACGTTCAGACCCTCGCGGGGGCGCCCTGTACCCGACCAGGACGCTGAGTACCGGCAGGCTCCCCCGGCCTGCAAAGAAACAACTGCCCGGGCCGAAAGCCCTTCCCGCTCACTCCGTGTTGTTTGCCGAGTGCAGGGCAACACACACGGCGCTCTCCCGGGGGAGAGGTCGCTTTCCCCGGCACTCCGACGTCTCCAGGAAAACTCTTCTCTGGCGTGCCCCATGCCATGCCAATCTGCCTCCCTGTCCTCGACTGAGCTGCACGGGGAAACCAAAACTGCTGGGCATTCCTTCTCGGCACTCATACCTGCAGACCCCACGCCTGCAGGAGAAAGCCGGCTTGCGTTCCTACTGCCACGAGAGCAGAGCTCTGCCTGTTACACGGCAGGCTTTCCGAAGAGGCTGAGGCCCGATAGCCTCCCTAGTGCATTCCCTGGATGAGCGAGTTAGCTACAGGCAGAACACCCCGTGAAGAGAGGTGGATTCAGGGAAGGGACCTGTGTGTCGCTAGAGTCTCTTTGGACGAGCTACGGATCACAAGGCGGTAGTCGGCGCGTTGACTGGAGGTGGGGGCCTGAGGACCCAAGCCTTGCATTCTCCTTTTTAAAGCACCATTCATGCTGCCTTGAAGCTACCTGCCTGAAACCCTTTGTGACGGGCCCCTCGTCGCTGGAGTCAGGGCTCGTGGAAGAGAAGCAGCTTTCTCTGAGTAAACAGGGTGCTTCCAGAGTCCCGGTAAGAGCTCATCCCGTCACGCTCTGGGGCTAAAGGGAAGCTCGATGGGAGGACTTCCCTCCAGCTAAGGCCTTCTAAGAGCCCCGCTGAGGCGGAAGCTCCGAGCGGTTTCCACGGGGCCTTAGTCGCGGTTCTGCTTTACTTTCACCCTCGTACGCTCTTCAAGACACGTTCAGACCCTCGCGGGGGCGCCCTGTACCCGACCAGGACGCTGAGTACCGGCAGGCTCCCCCGGCCTGCAAAGAAACAACTGCCCGGGCCGAAAGCCTTTCCCGCTCACTCCGTGTTGTTTGCCGAGTGCAGGGCAACACACACGGCGCTCTCCCGGGGGAGAGGTCGCTTTCCCCGGCACTCCAACGTCCCCAGGAAAACTCTTCTCTGGCGTGCCCCATGCCATGCCAATCTGCCTCCCTGTCCTCGACTGAGCTGCACGGGGAAACCAAAACTGCTGGGCATTCCTTCTCGGCACTCATACCTGCAGACCCCACGCCTGCAGGAGAAAGCCGGCTTGCGTTCCTACTGCCACGAGAGCAGAGCTCTGCCTGTTACACGGCAGGCTTTCCGAAGAGGCTGAGGCCCGATAGCCTCCCTAGTGCATTCCCTGGATGAGCGAGTTAGCTACAGGCAGAACAGCCCGTGAAGAGAGGTGGATTCAGGGAAGGGACCTGTGTGTCGCTAGAGTCTCTTTGGACGAGCTACGGATCACAAGGCGGTAGTCGGCGCGTTGACTGGCGGTGGGGGCCTGAGGACCCAAGCCTTGCATTCTCCTTTTTAAAGCACCATTCATGCTGCCTTGAAGCTACCTGCCTGAAACCGTTTGTGACGGGCCCCTCGTCGCTGGAGTCAGGGCTCGTGGAAGAGAAGCAGCTTTCTCTGAGTAAACAGGGTGCTTCCAGAGTCCCGGTAAGAGCTCATCCCGTCACGCTCTGGGGCTAAAGGGAAGCTCGATGGGAGGACTTCCCTCCAGCTAAGGCCTTCTAAGAGCCCCGCTGAGGCGGAAGCTCCGAGCGGTTTCCACGGGGCCTTAGTCGCGGTTCTGCTTTACTTTCACCCTCGTACGCTCTTCAAGACACGTTCAGACCCTCGCGGGGGCGCCCTGTACCCGACCAGGACGCTGAGTACCGGCAGGCTCCCCCGGCCTGCAAAGAAACAACTGCCCGGGCCGAAAGCCCTTCCCGCTCACTCCGTGTTGTTTGCCGAGTGCAGGGCAACACACACGGCGCTCTCCCGGGGGAGAGGTCGCTTTCCCCGGCACTCCGACGTCTCCAGGAAAACTCTTCTCTGGCGTGCCCCATGCCATGCCAATCTGCCTCCCTGTCCTCGACTGAGCTGCACGGGGAAACCAAAACTGCTGGGCATTCCTTCTCGGCACTCATACCTGCAGACCCCACGCCTGCAGGAGAAAGCCGGCTTTCGTTCCTACTGCCACGAGAGCAGAGCTCTGCCTGTTACACGGCAGGCTTTCCGAAGAGGCTGAGGCCCGATAGCCTCCCTAGTGCATTCCCTGGATGAGCGAGTTAGCTACAGGCAGAACACCCCGTGAAGAGAGGTGGATTCAGGGAAGGGACCTGTGTGTCGCTAGAGTCTCTTTGGACGAGCTACGGATCACAAGGCGGTAGTCGGCGCGTTGACTGGAGGTGGGGGCCTGAGGACCCAAGCCTTGCATTCTCCTTTTTAAAGCACCATTCATGCTGCCTTGAAGCTACCTGCCTGAAACCCTTTGTGACGGGCCCCTCGTCGCTGGAGTCAGGGCTCGTGGAAGAGAAGCAGCTTTCTCTGAGTAAACAGGGTGCTTCCAGAGTCCCGGTAAGAGCTCATCCCGTCACGCTCTGGGGCTAAAGGGAAGCTCGATGGGAGGACTTCCCTCCAGCTAAGGCCTTCTAAGAGCCCCGCTGAGGCGGAAGCTCCGAGCGGTTTCCACGGGGCCTTAGTCGCGGTTCTGCTTTACTTTCACCCTCGTACGCTCTTCAAGACACCTTCAGACCCTCGCGGGGGCGCCCTGTACCCGACCAGGACGCTGAGTACCGGCAGGCTCCCCCGGCCTGCAAAGAAACAACTGCCCGGGCCGAAAGCCCTTCCCGCTCACTCCGTGTTGTTTGCCGAGTGCAGGGCAACACACACGGCGCTCTCCCGGGGGAGAGGTCGCTTTCCCAGGCACTCCAACGTCTCCAGGAAAACTCTTCTCTGGCGTGCCCCATGCCATGCCAATCTGCCTCCCTGTCCTCGACTGAGCTGCACGGGGAAACCAAAACTGCTGGGCATTCCTTCTCGGCACTCATACCTGCAGACCCCACGCCTGCAGGAGAAAGCCGGCTTGCGCTCCTACTGCCACGAGAGCAGAGCTCTGCCTGTTACACGGCAGGCTTTCCGAAGAGGCTGAGGCCCGATAGCCTCCCTAGTGCATTCCCTGGATGAGCGAGTTAGCTACAGGCAGAACACCCCGTGAAGAGAGGTGGATTCAGGGAAGGGACCTGTGTGTCGCTAGAGTCTCTTTGGACGAGCTACGGATCACAAGGCGGTAGTCGGCGCGTTGACTGGAGGTGGGGGCCTGAGGACCCAAGCCTTGCATTCTCCTTTTTAAAGCACCATTCATGCTGCCTTGAAGCTACCTGCCTGAAACCCTTTGTGACGGGCCCCTCGTCGCTGGAGTCAGGGCTCGTGGAAGAGAAGCAGCTTTCTCTGAGTAAACAGGGTGCTTCCAGAGTCCCGGTAAGAGCTCATCCCGTCACGCTCTGGGGCTAAAGGGAAGCTCGATGGGAGGACTTCCCTCCAGCTAAGGCCTTCTAAGAGCCCCGCTGAGGCGGAAGCTCCGAGCGGTTTCCACGGGGCCTTAGTCGCGGTTCTGCTTTACTTTCACCCTCGTACGCTCTTCAAGACACGTTCAGACCCTCGCGGGGGCGCCCTGTACCCGACCAGGACGCTGAGTACCGGCAGGCTCCCCCGGCCTGCAAAGAAACAACTGCCCGGGCCGAAAGCCTTTCCCGCTCACTCCGTGTTGTTTGCCGAGTGCAGGGCAACACACACGGCGCTCTCCCGGGGGAGAGGTCGCTTTCCCCGGCACTCCAACGTCCCCAGGAAAACTCTTCTCTGGCGTGCCCCATGCCATGCCAATCTGCCTCCCTGTCCTCGACTGAGCTGCACGGGGAAACCAAAACTGCTGGGCATTCCTTCTCGGCACTCATACCTGCAGACCCCACGCCTGCAGGAGAAAGCCGGCTTGCGTTCCTACTGCCACGAGAGCAGAGCTCTGCCTGTTACACGGCAGGCTTTCCGAAGAGGCTGAGGCCCGATAGCCTCCCTAGTGCATTCCCTGGATGAGCGAGTTAGCTACAGGCAGAACAGCCCGTGAAGAGAGGTGGATTCAGGGAAGGGACCTGTGTGTCGCTAGAGTCTCTTTGGACGAGCTACGGATCACAAGGCGGTAGTCGGCGCGTTGACTGGCGGTGGGGGCCTGAGGACCCAAGCCTTGCATTCTCCTTTTTAAAGCACCATTCATGCTGCCTTGAAGCTACCTGCCTGAAACCGTTTGTGACGGGCCCCTCGTCGCTGGAGTCAGGGCTCGTGGAAGAGAAGCAGCTTTCTCTGAGTAAACAGGGTGCTTCCAGAGTCCCGTTAAGAGCTCATCCCGTCACGCTCTGGGGCTAAAGGGAAGCTCGATGGGAGGACTTCCCTCCAGCTAAGGCCTTCTAAGAGCCCCGCTGAGGCGGAAGCTCCGAGCGGTTTCCACGGGGCCTTAGTCGCGGTTCTGCTTTACTTTCACCCTCGTACGCTCTTCAAGACACGTTCAGACCCTCGCGGGGGCGCCCTGTACCCGACCAGGACGCTGAGTACCGGCAGGCTCCCCCGGCCTGCAAAGAAACAACTGCCCGGGCCGAAAGCCCTTCCCGCTCACTCCGTGTTGTTTGCCGAGTGCAGGGCAACACACACGGCGCTCTCCCGGGGGAGAGGTCGCTTTCCCCGGCACTCCGACGTCTCCAGGAAAACTCTTCTCTGGCGTGCCCCATGCCATGCCAATCTGCCTCCCTGTCCTCGACTGAGCTGCACGGGGAAACCAAAACTGCTGGGCATTCCTTCTCGGCACTCATACCTGCAGACCCCACGCCTGCAGGAGAAAGCCGGCTTTCGTTCCTACTGCCACGAGAGCAGAGCTCTGCCTGTTACACGGCAGGCTTTCCGAAGAGGCTGAGGCCCGATAGCCTCCCTAGTGCATTCCCTGGATGAGCGAGTTAGCTACAGGCAGAACACCCCGTGAAGAGAGGTGGATTCAGGGAAGGGACCTGTGTGTCGCTAGAGTCTCTTTGGACGAGCTACGGATCACAAGGCGGTAGTCGGCGCGTTGACTGGAGGTGGGGGCCTGAGGACCCAAGCCTTGCATTCTCCTTTTTAAAGCACCATTCATGCTGCCTTGAAGCTACCTGCCTGAAACCCTTTGTGACGGGCCCCTCGTCGCTGGAGTCAGGGCTCGTGGAAGAGAAGCAGCTTTCTCTGAGTAAACAGGGTGCTTCCAGAGTCCCGGTAAGAGCTCATCCCGTCACGCTCTGGGGCTAAAGGGAAGCTCGATGGGAGGACTTCCCTCCAGCTAAGGCCTTCTAAGAGCCCCGCTGAGGCGGAAGCTCCGAGCGGTTTCCACGGGGCCTTAGTCGCGGTTCTGCTTTACTTTCACCCTCGTACGCTCTTCAAGACACCTTCAGACCCTCGCGGGGGCGCCCTGTACCCGACCAGGACGCTGAGTACCGGCAGGCTCCCCCGGCCTGCAAAGAAACAACTGCCCGGGCCGAAAGCCCTTCCCGCTCACTCCGTGTTGTTTGCCGAGTGCAGGGCAACACACACGGCGCTCTCCCGGGGGAGAGGTCGCTTTCCCAGGCACTCCAACGTCTCCAGGAAAACTCTTCTCTGGCGTGCCCCATGCCATGCCAATCTGCCTCCCTGTCCTCGACTGAGCTGCACGGGGAAACCAAAACTGCTGGGCATTCCTTCTCGGCACTCATACCTGCAGACCCCACGCCTGCAGGAGAAAGCCGGCTTGCGTTCCTACTGCCACGAGAGCAGAGCTCTGCCTGTTACACGGCAGGCTTTCCGAAGAGGCTGAGGCCCGATAGCCTCCCTAGTGCATTCCCTGGATGAGCGAGTTAGCTACAGGCAGAACACCCCGTGAAGAGAGGTGGATTCAGGGAAGGGACCTGTGTGTCGCTAGAGTCTCTTTGGACGAGCTACGGATCACAAGGCGGTAGTCGGCGCGTTGACTGGAGGTGGGGGCCTGAGGACCCAAGCCTTGCATTCTCCTTTTTAAAGCACCATTCATGCTGCCTTGAAGCTACCTGCCTGAAACCCTTTGTGACGGGCCCCTCGTCGCTGGAGTCAGGGCTCGTGGAAGAGAAGCAGCTTTCTCTGAGTAAACAGGGTGCTTCCAGAGTCCCGGTAAGAGCTCATCCCGTCACGCTCTGGGGCTAAAGGGAAGCTCGATGGGAGGACTTCCCTCCAGCTAAGGCCTTCTAAGAGCCCCGCTGAGGCGGAAGCTCCGAGCGGTTTCCACGGGGCCTTAGTCGCGGTTCTGCTTTACTTTCACCCTCGTACGCTCTTCAAGACACGTTCAGACCCTCGCGGGGGCGCCCTGTACCCGACCAGGACGCTGAGTACCGGCAGGCTCCCCCGGCCTGCAAAGAAACAACTGCCCGGGCCGAAAGCCTTTCCCGCTCACTCCGTGTTGTTTGCCGAGTGCAGGGCAACACACACGGCGCTCTCCCGGGGGAGAGGTCGCTTTCCCCGGCACTCCAACGTCCCCAGGAAAACTCTTCTCTGGCGTGCCCCATGCCATGCCAATCTGCCTCCCTGTCCTCGACTGAGCTGCACGGGGAAACCAAAACTGCTGGGCATTCCTTCTCGGCACTCATACCTGCAGACCCCACGCCTGCAGGAGAAAGCCGGCTTGCGTTCCTACTGCCACGAGAGCAGAGCTCTGCCTGTTACACGGCAGGCTTTCCGAAGAGGCTGAGGCCCGATAGCCTCCCTAGTGCATTCCCTGGATGAGCGAGTTAGCTACAGGCAGAACAGCCCGTGAAGAGAGGTGGATTCAGGGAAGGGACCTGTGTGTCGCTAGAGTCTCTTTGGACGAGCTACGGATCACAAGGCGGTAGTCGGCGCGTTGACTGGCGGTGGGGGCCTGAGGACCCAAGCCTTGCATTCTCCTTTTTAAAGCACCATTCATGCTGCCTTGAAGCTACCTGCCTGAAACCGTTTGTGACGGGCCCCTCGTCGCTGGAGTCAGGGCTCGTGGAAGAGAAGCAGCTTTCTCTGAGTAAACAGGGTGCTTCCAGAGTCCCGGTAAGAGCTCATCCCGTCACGCTCTGGGGCTAAAGGGAAGCTCGATGGGAGGACTTCCCTCCAGCTAAGGCCTTCTAAGAGCCCCGCTGAGGCGGAAGCTCCGAGCGGTTTCCACGGGGCCTTAGTCGCGGTTCTGCTTTACTTTCACCCTCGTACGCTCTTCAAGACACGTTCAGACCCTCGCGGGGGCGCCCTGTACCCGACCAGGACGCTGAGTACCGGCAGGCTCCCCCGGCCTGCAAAGAAACAACTGCCCGGGCCGAAAGCCCTTCCCGCTCACTCCGTGTTGTTTGCCGAGTGCAGGGCAACACACACGGCGCTCTCCCGGGGGAGAGGTCGCTTTCCCCGGCACTCCGACGTCTCCAGGAAAACTCTTCTCTGGCGTGCCCCATGCCATGCCAATCTGCCTCCCTGTCCTCGACTGAGCTGCACGGGGAAACCAAAACTGCTGGGCATTCCTTCTCGGCACTCATACCTGCAGACCCCACGCCTGCAGGAGAAAGCCGGCTTTCGTTCCTACTGCCACGAGAGCAGAGCTCTGCCTGTTACACGGCAGGCTTTCCGAAGAGGCTGAGGCCCGATAGCCTCCCTAGTGCATTCCCTGGATGAGCGAGTTAGCTACAGGCAGAACACCCCGTGAAGAGAGGTGGATTCAGGGAAGGGACCTGTGTGTCGCTAGAGTCTCTTTGGACGAGCTACGGATCACAAGGCGGTAGTCGGCGCGTTGACTGGAGGTGGGGGCCTGAGGACCCAAGCCTTGCATTCTCCTTTTTAAAGCACCATTCATGCTGCCTTGAAGCTACCTGCCTGAAACCCTTTGTGACGGGCCCCTCGTCGCTGGAGTCAGGGCTCGTGGAAGAGAAGCAGCTTTCTCTGAGTAAACAGGGTGCTTCCAGAGTCCCGGTAAGAGCTCATCCCGTCACGCTCTGGGGCTAAAGGGAAGCTCGATGGGAGGACTTCCCTCCAGCTAAGGCCTTCTAAGAGCCCCGCTGAGGCGGAAGCTCCGAGCGGTTTCCACGGGGCCTTAGTCGCGGTTCTGCTTTACTTTCACCCTCGTACGCTCTTCAAGACACCTTCAGACCCTCGCGGGGGCGCCCTGTACCCGACCAGGACGCTGAGTACCGGCAGGCTCCCCCGGCCTGCAAAGAAACAACTGCCCGGGCCGAAAGCCCTTCCCGCTCACTCCGTGTTGTTTGCCGAGTGCAGGGCAACACACACGGCGCTCTCCCGGGGGAGAGGTCGCTTTCCCAGGCACTCCAACGTCTCCAGGAAAACTCTTCTCTGGCGTGCCCCATGCCATGCCAATCTGCCTCCCTGTCCTCGACTGAGCTGCACGGGGAAACCAAAACTGCTGGGCATTCCTTCTCGGCACTCATACCTGCAGACCCCACGCCTGCAGGAGAAAGCCGGCTTGCGTTCCTACTGCCACGAGAGCAGAGCTCTGCCTGTTACACGGCAGGCTTTCCGAAGAGGCTGAGGCCCGATAGCCTCCCTAGTGCATTCCCTGGATGAGCGAGTTAGCTACAGGCAGAACACCCCGTGAAGAGAGGTGGATTCAGGGAAGGGACCTGTGTGTCGCTAGAGTCTCTTTGGACGAGCTACGGATCACAAGGCGGTAGTCGGCGCGTTGACTGGAGGTGGGGGCCTGAGGACCCAAGCCTTGCATTCTCCTTTTTAAAGCACCATTCATGCTGCCTTGAAGCTACCTGCCTGAAACCCTTTGTGACGGGCCCCTCGTCGCTGGAGTCAGGGCTCGTGGAAGAGAAGCAGCTTTCTCTGAGTAAACAGGGTGCTTCCAGAGTCCCGGTAAGAGCTCATCCCGTCACGCTCTGGGGCTAAAGGGAAGCTCGATGGGAGGACTTCCCTCCAGCTAAGGCCTTCTAAGAGCCCCGCTGAGGCGGAAGCTCCGAGCGGTTTCCACGGGGCCTTAGTCGCGGTTCTGCTTTACTTTCACCCTCGTACGCTCTTCAAGACACGTTCAGACCCTCGCGGGGGCGCCCTGTACCCGACCAGGACGCTGAGTACCGGCAGGCTCCCCCGGCCTGCAAAGAAACAACTGCCCGGGCCGAAAGCCTTTCCCGCTCACTCCGTGTTGTTTGCCGAGTGCAGGGCAACACACACGGCGCTCTCCCGGGGGAGAGGTCGCTTTCCCCGGCACTCCAACGTCCCCAGGAAAACTCTTCTCTGGCGTGCCCCATGCCATGCCAATCTGCCTCCCTGTCCTCGACTGAGCTGCACGGGGAAACCAAAACTGCTGGGCATTCCTTCTCGGCACTCATACCTGCAGACCCCACGCCTGCAGGAGAAAGCCGGCTTGCGTTCCTACTGCCACGAGAGCAGAGCTCTGCCTGTTACACGGCAGGCTTTCCGAAGAGGCTGAGGCCCGATAGCCTCCCTAGTGCATTCCCTGGATGAGCGAGTTAGCTACAGGCAGAACACCCCGTGAAGAGAGGTGGATTCAGGGAAGGGACCTGTGTGTCGCTAGAGTCTCTTTGGACGAGCTACGGATCACAAGGCGGTAGTCGGCGCGTTGACTGGAGGTGGGGGCCTGAGGACCCAAGCCTTGCATTCTCCTTTTTAAAGCACCATTCATGCTGCCTTGAAGCTACCTGCCTGAAACCCTTTGTGACGGGCCCCTCGTCGCTGGAGTCAGGGCTCGTGGAAGAGAAGCAGCTTTCTCTGAGTAAACAGGGTGCTTCCAGAGTCCCGGTAAGAGCTCATCCCGTCACGCTCTGGGGCTAAAGGGAAGCTCGATGGGAGGACTTCCCTCCAGCTAAGGCCTTCTAAGAGCCCCGCTGAGGCGGAAGCTCCGAGCGGTTTCCACGGGGCCTTAGTCGCGGTTCTGCTTTACTTTCACCCTCGTACGCTCTTCAAGACACGTTCAGACCCTCGCGGGGGCGCCCTGTACCCGACCAGGACGCTGAGTACCGGCAGGCTCCCCCGGCCTGCAAAGAAACAACTGCCCGGGCCGAAAGCCTTTCCCGCTCACTCCGTGTTGTTTGCCGAGTGCAGGGCAACACACACGGCGCTCTCCCGGGGGAGAGGTCGCTTTCCCCGGCACTCCAACGTCCCCAGGAAAACTTTTCTCTGGCGTGCCCCATGCCATGCCAATCTGCCTCCCTGTCCTCGACTGAGCTGCACGGGGAAACCAAAACTGCTGGGCATTCCTTCTCGGCACTCATACCTGCAGACCCCACGCCTGCAGGAGAAAGCCGGCTTGCGTTCCTACTGCCACGAGAGCAGAGCTCTGCCTGTTACACGGCAGGCTTTCCGAAGAGGCTGAGGCCCGATAGCCTCCCTAGTGCATTCCCTGGATGAGCGAGTTAGCTACAGGCAGAACAGCCCGTGAAGAGAGGTGGATTCAGGGAAGGGACCTGTGTGTCGCTAGAGTCTCTTTGGACGAGCTACGGATCACAAGGCGGTAGTCGGCGCGTTGACTGGCGGTGGGGGCCTGAGGACCCAAGCCTTGCATTCTCCTTTTTAAAGCACCATTCATGCTGCCTTGAAGCTACCTGCCTGAAACCGTTTGTGACGGGCCCCTCGTCGCTGGAGTCAGGGCTCGTGGAAGAGAAGCAGCTTTCTCTGAGTAAACAGGGTGCTTCCAGAGTCCCGGTAAGAGCTCATCCCGTCACGCTCTGGGGCTAAAGGGAAGCTCGATGGGAGGACTTCCCTCCAGCTAAGGCCTTCTAAGAGCCCCGCTGAGGCGGAAGCTCCGAGCGGTTTCCACGGGGCCTTAGTCGCGGTTCTGCTTTACTTTCACCCTCGTACGCTCTTCAAGACACCTTCAGACCCTCGCGGGGGCGCCCTGTACCCGACCAGGACGCTGAGTACCGGCAGGCTCCCCCGGCCTGCAAAGAAACAACTGCCCGGGCCGAAAGCCCTTCCCGCTCACTCCGTGTTGTTTGCCGAGTGCAGGGCAACACACACGGCGCTCTCCCGGGGGAGAGGTCGCTTTCCCCGGCACTCCGACGTCTCCAGGAAAACTCTTCTCTGGCGTGCCCCATGCCATGCCAATCTGCCTCCCTGTCCTCGACTGAGCTGCACGGGGAAACCAAAACTGCTGGGCATTCCTTCTCGGCACTCATACCTGCAGACCCCACGCCTGCAGGAGAAAGCCGGCTTTCGTTCCTACTGCCACGAGAGCAGAGCTCTGCCTGTTACACGGCAGGCTTTCCGAAGAGGCTGAGGCCCGATAGCCTCCCTAGTGCATTCCCTGGATGAGCGAGTTAGCTACAGGCAGAACACCCCGTGAAGAGAGGTGGATTCAGGGAAGGGACCTGTGTGTCGCTAGAGTCTCTTTGGACGAGCTACGGATCACAAGGCGGTAGTCGGCGCGTTGACTGGAGGTGGGGGCCTGAGGACCCAAGCCTTGCATTCTCCTTTTTAAAGCACCATTCATGCTGCCTTGAAGCTACCTGCCTGAAACCCTTTGTGACGGGCCCCTCGTCGCTGGAGTCAGGGCTCGTGGAAGAGAAGCAGCTTTCTCTGAGTAAACAGGGTGCTTCCAGAGTCCCGGTAAGAGCTCATCCCGTCACGCTCTGGGGCTAAAGGGAAGCTCGATGGGAGGACTTCCCTCCAGCTAAGGCCTTCTAAGAGCCCCGCTGAGGCGGAAGCTCCGAGCGGTTTCCACGGGGCCTTAGTCGCGGTTCTGCTTTACTTTCACCCTCGTACGCTCTTCAAGACACGTTCAGACCCTCGCGGGGGCGCCCTGTATCCGACCAGGACGCTGAGTACCGGCAGGCTCCCCCGGCCTGCAAAGAAACAACTGCCCGGGCCGAAAGCCCTTCCCGCTCACTCCGTGTTGTTTGCCGAGTGCAGGGCAACACACACGGCGCTCTCCCGGGGGAGAGGTCGCTTTCCCAGGCACTCCAACGTCTCCAGGAAAACTCTTCTCTGGCGTGCCCCATGCCATGCCAATCTGCCTCCCTGTCCTCGACTGAGCTGCACGGGGAAACCAAAACTGCTGGGCATTCCTTCTCGGCACTCATACCTGCAGACCCCACGCCTGCAGGAGAAAGCCGGCTTGCGTTCCTACTGCCACGAGAGCAGAGCTCTGCCTGTTACACGGCAGGCTTTCCGAAGAGGCTGAGGCCCGATAGCCTCCCTAGTGCATTCCCTGGATGAGCGAGTTAGCTACAGGCAGAACACCCCGTGAAGAGAGGTGGATTCAGGGAAGGGACCTGTGTGTCGCTAGAGTCTCTTTGGACGAGCTACGGATCACAAGGCGGTAGTCGGCGCGTTGACTGGAGGTGGGGGCCTGAGGACCCAAGCCTTGCATTCTCCTTTTTAAAGCACCATTCATGCTGCCTTGAAGCTACCTGCCTGAAACCCTTTGTGACGGGCCCCTCGTCGCTGGAGTCAGGGCTCGTGGAAGAGAAGCAGCTTTCTCTGAGTAAACAGGGTGCTTCCAGAGTCCCGGTAAGAGCTCATCCCGTCACGCTCTGGGGCTAAAGGGAAGCTCGATGGGAGGACTTCCCTCCAGCTAAGGCCTTCTAAGAGCCCCGCTGAGGCGGAAGCTCCGAGCGGTTTCCACGGGGCCTTAGTCGCGGTTCTGCTTTACTTTCACCCTCGTACGCTCTTCAAGACACCTTCAGACCCTCGCGGGGGCGCCCTGTACCCGACCAGGACGCTGAGTACCGGCAGGCTCCCCCGGCCTGCAAAGAAACAACTGCCCGGGCCGAAAGCCCTTCCCGCTCACTCCGTGTTGTTTGCCGAGTGCAGGGCAACACACACGGCGCTCTCCCGGGGGAGAGGTCGCTTTCCCAGGCACTCCAACGTCTCCAGGAAAACTCTTCTCTGGCGTGCCCCATGCCATGCCAATCTGCCTCCCTGTCCTCGACTGAGCTGCACGGGGAAACCAAAACTGCTGGGCATTCCTTCTCGGCACTCATACCTGCAGACCCCACGCCTGCAGGAGAAAGCCGGCTTGCGTTCCTACTGCCACGAGAGCAGAGCTCTGCCTGTTACACGGCAGGCTTTCCGAAGAGGCTGAGGCCCGATAGCCTCCCTAGTGCATTCCCTGGATGAGCGAGTTAGCTACAGGCAGAACACCCCGTGAAGAGAGGTGGATTCAGGGAAGGGACCTGTGTGTCGCTAGAGTCTCTTTGGACGAGCTACGGATCACAAGGCGGTAGTCGGCGCGTTGACTGGAGGTGGGGGCCTGAGGACCCAAGCCTTGCATTCTCCTTTTTAAAGCACCATTCATGCTGCCTTGAAGCTACCTGCCTGAAACCCTTTGTGACGGGCCCCTCGTCGCTGGAGTCAGGGCTCGTGGAAGAGAAGCAGCTTTCTCTGAGTAAACAGGGTGCTTCCAGAGTCCCGGTAAGAGCTCATCCCGTCACGCTCTGGGGCTAAAGGGAAGCTCGATGGGAGGACTTCCCTCCAGCTAAGGCCTTCTAAGAGCCCCGCTGAGGCGGAAGCTCCGAGCGGTTTCCACGGGGCCTTAGTCGCGGTTCTGCTTTACTTTCACCCTCGTACGCTCTTCAAGACACCTTCAGACCCTCGCGGGGGCGCCCTGTACCCGACCAGGACGCTGAGTACCGGCAGGCTCCCCCGGCCTGCAAAGAAACAACTGCCCGGGCCGAAAGCCTTTCCCGCTCACTCCGTGTTGTTTGCCGAGTGCAGGGCAACACACACGGCGCTCTCCCGGGGGAGAGGTCGCTTTCCCCGGCACTCCAACGTCCCCAGGAAAACTCTTCTCTGGCGTGCCCCATGCCATGCCAATCTGCCTCCCTGTCCTCGACTGAGCTGCACGGGGAAACCAAAACTGCTGGGCATTCCTTCTCGGCACTCATACCTGCAGACCCCACGCCTGCAGGAGAAAGCCGGCTTGCGTTCCTACTGCCACGAGAGCAGAGCTCTGCCTGTTACACGGCAGGCTTTCCGAAGAGGCTGAGGCCCGATAGCCTCCCTAGTGCATTCCCTGGATGAGCGAGTTAGCTACAGGCAGAACAGCCCGTGAAGAGAGGTGGATTCAGGGAAGGGACCTGTGTGTCGCTAGAGTCTCTTTGGACGAGCTACGGATCACAAGGCGGTAGTCGGCGCGTTGACTGGCGGTGGGGGCCTGAGGACCCAAGCCTTGCATTCTCCTTTTTAAAGCACCATTCATGCTGCCTTGAAGCTACCTGCCTGAAACCGTTTGTGACGGGCCCCTCGTCGCTGGAGTCAGGGCTCGTGGAAGAGAAGCAGCTTTCTCTGAGTAAACAGGGTGCTTCCAGAGTCCCGGTAAGAGCTCATCCCGTCACGCTCTGGGGCTAAAGGGAAGCTCGATGGGAGGACTTCCCTCCAGCTAAGGCCTTCTAAGAGCCCCGCTGAGGCGGAAGCTCCGAGCGGTTTCCACGGGGCCTTAGTCGCGGTTCTGCTTTACTTTCACCCTCGTACGCTCTTCAAGACACGTTCAGACCCTCGCGGGGGCGCCCTGTACCCGACCAGGACGCTGAGTACCGGCAGGCTCCCCCGGCCTGCAAAGAAACAACTGCCCGGGCCGAAAGCCCTTCCCGCTCACTCCGTGTTGTTTGCCGAGTGCAGGGCAACACACACGGCGCTCTCCCGGGGGAGAGGTCGCTTTCCCAGGCACTCCAACGTCTCCAGGAAAACTCTTCTCTGGCGTGCCCCATGCCATGCCAATCTGCCTCCCTGTCCTCGACTGAGCTGCACGGGGAAACCAAAACTGCTGGGCATTCCTTCTCGGCACTCATACCTGCAGACCCCACGCCTGCAGGAGAAAGCCGGCTTGCGTTCCTACTGCCACGAGAGCAGAGCTCTGCCTGTTACACGGCAGGCTTTCCGAAGAGGCTGAGGCCCGATAGCCTCCCTAGTGCATTCCCTGGATGAGCGAGTTAGCTACAGGCAGAACACCCCGTGAAGAGAGGTGGATTCAGGGAAGGGACCTGTGTGTCGCTAGAGTCTCTTTGGACGAGCTACGGATCACAAGGCGGTAGTCGGCGCGTTGACTGGAGGTGGGGGCCTGAGGACCCAAGCCTTGCATTCTCCTTTTTAAAGCACCATTCATGCTGCCTTGAAGCTACCTGCCTGAAACCCTTTGTGACGGGCCCCTCGTCGCTGGAGTCAGGGCTCGTGGAAGAGAAGCAGCTTTCTCTGAGTAAACAGGGTGCTTCCAGAGTCCCGGTAAGAGCTCATCCCGTCACGCTCTGGGGCTAAAGGGAAGCTCGATGGGAGGACTTCCCTCCAGCTAAGGCCTTCTAAGAGCCCCGCTGAGGCGGAAGCTCCGAGCGGTTTCCACGGGGCCTTAGTCGCGGTTCTGCTTTACTTTCACCCTCGTACGCTCTTCAAGACACCTTCAGACCCTCGCGGGGGCGCCCTGTACCCGACCAGGACGCTGAGTACCGGCAGGCTCCCCCGGCCTGCAAAGAAACAACTGCCCGGGCCGAAAGCCCTTCCCGCTCACTCCGTGTTGTTTGCCGAGTGCAGGGCAACACACACGGCGCTCTCCCGGGGGAGAGGTCGCTTTCCCAGGCACTCCAACGTCTCCAGGAAAACTCTTCTCTGGCGTGCCCCATGCCATGCCAATCTGCCTCCCTGTCCTCGACTGAGCTGCACGGGGAAACCAAAACTGCTGGGCATTCCTTCTCGGCACTCATACCTGCAGACCCCACGCCTGCAGGAGAAAGCCGGCTTGCGTTCCTACTGCCACGAGAGCAGAGCTCTGCCTGTTACACGGCAGGCTTTCCGAAGAGGCTGAGGCCCGATAGCCTCCCTAGTGCATTCCCTGGATGAGCGAGTTAGCTACAGGCAGAACACCCCGTGAAGAGAGGTGGATTCAGGGAAGGGACCTGTGTGTCGCTAGAGTCTCTTTGGACGAGCTACGGATCACAAGGCAGTAGTCGGCGCGTTGACTGGAGGTGGGGGCCTGAGGACCCAAGCCTTGCATTCTCCTTTTTAAAGCACCATTCATGCTGCCTTGAAGCTACCTGCCTGAAACCCTTTGTGACGGGCCCCTCGTCGCTGGAGTCAGGGCTCGTGGAAGAGAAGCAGCTTTCTCTGAGTAAACAGGGTGCTTCCAGAGTCCCGGTAAGAGCTCATCCCGTCACGCTCTGGGGCTAAAGGGAAGCTCGATGGGAGGACTTCCCTCCAGCTAAGGCCTTCTAAGAGCCCCGCTGAGGCGGAAGCTCCGAGCGGTTTCCACGGGGCCTTAGTCGCGGTTCTGCTTTACTTTCACCCTCGTACGCTCTTCAAGACACGTTCAGACCCTCGCGGGGGCGCCCTGTACCCGACCAGGACGCTGAGTACCGGCAGGCTCCCCCGGCCTGCAAAGAAACAACTGCCCGGGCCGAAAGCCTTTCCCGCTCACTCCGTGTTGTTTGCCGAGTGCAGGGCAACACACACGGCGCTCTCCCGGGGGAGAGGTCGCTTTCCCCGGCACTCCAACGTCCCCAGGAAAACTCTTCTCTGGCGTGCCCCATGCCATGCCAATCTGCCTCCCTGTCCTCGACTGAGCTGCACGGGGAAACCAAAACTGCTGGGCATTCCTTCTCGGCACTCATACCTGCAGACCCCACGCCTGCAGGAGAAAGCCGGCTTGCGTTCCTACTGCCACGAGAGCAGAGCTCTGCCTGTTACACGGCAGGCTTTCCGAAGAGGCTGAGGCCCGATAGCCTCCCTAGTGCATTCCCTGGATGAGCGAGTTAGCTACAGGCAGAACAGCCCGTGAAGAGAGGTGGATTCAGGGAAGGGACCTGTGTGTCGCTAGAGTCTCTTTGGACGAGCTACGGATCACAAGGCGGTAGTCGGCGCGTTGACTGGCGGTGGGGGCCTGAGGACCCAAGCCTTGCATTCTCCTTTTTAAAGCACCATTCATGCTGCCTTGAAGCTACCTGCCTGAAACCGTTTGTGACGGGCCCCTCGTCGCTGGAGTCAGGGCTCGTGGAAGAGAAGCAGCTTTCTCTGAGTAAACAGGGTGCTTCCAGAGTCCCGGTAAGAGCTCATCCCGTCACGCTCTGGGGCTAAAGGGAAGCTCGATGGGAGGACTTCCCTCCAGCTAAGGCCTTCTAAGAGCCCCGCTGAGGCGGAAGCTCCGAGCGGTTTCCACGGGGCCTTAGTCGCGGTTCTGCTTTACTTTCACCCTCGTACGCTCTTCAAGACACGTTCAGACCCTCGCGGGGGCGCCCTGTACCCGACCAGGACGCTGAGTACCGGCAGGCTCCCCCGGCCTGCAAAGAAACAACTGCCCGGGCCGAAAGCCCTTCCCGCTCACTCCGTGTTGTTTGCCGAGTGCAGGGCAACACACACGGCGCTCTCCCGGGGGAGAGGTCGCTTTCCCCGGCACTCCGACGTCTCCAGGAAAACTCTTCTCTGGCGTGCCCCATGCCATGCCAATCTGCCTCCCTGTCCTCGACTGAGCTGCACGGGGAAACCAAAACTGCTGGGCATTCCTTCTCGGCACTCATACCTGCAGACCCCACGCCTGCAGGAGAAAGCCGGCTTTCGTTCCTACTGCCACGAGAGCAGAGCTCTGCCTGTTACACGGCAGGCTTTCCGAAGAGGCTGAGGCCCGATAGCCTCCCTAGTGCATTCCCTGGATGAGCGAGTTAGCTACAGGCAGAACACCCCGTGAAGAGAGGTGGATTCAGGGAAGGGACCTGTGTGTCGCTAGAGTCTCTTTGGACGAGCTACGGATCACAAGGCGGTAGTCGGCGCGTTGACTGGAGGTGGGGGCCTGAGGACCCAAGCCTTGCATTCTCCTTTTTAAAGCACCATTCATGCTGCCTTGAAGCTACCTGCCTGAAACCCTTTGTGACGGGCCCCTCGTCGCTGGAGTCAGGGCTCGTGGAAGAGAAGCAGCTTTCTCTGAGTAAACAGGGTGCTTCCAGAGTCCCGGTAAGAGCTCATCCCGTCACGCTCTGGGGCTAAAGGGAAGCTCGATGGGAGGACTTCCCTCCAGCTAAGGCCTTCTAAGAGCCCCGCTGAGGCGGAAGCTCCGAGCGGTTTCCACGGGGCCTTAGTCGCGGTTCTGCTTTACTTTCACCCTCGTACGCTCTTCAAGACACCTTCAGACCCTCGCGGGGGCGCCCTGTACCCGACCAGGACGCTGAGTACCGGCAGGCTCCCCCGGCCTGCAAAGAAACAACTGCCCGGGCCGAAAGCCCTTCCCGCTCACTCCGTGTTGTTTGCCGAGTGCAGGGCAACACACACGGCGCTCTCCCGGGGGAGAGGTCGCTTTCCCAGGCACTCCAACGTCTCCAGGAAAACTCTTCTCTGGCGTGCCCCATGCCATGCCAATCTGCCTCCCTGTCCTCGACTGAGCTGCACGGGGAAACCAAAACTGCTGGGCATTCCTTCTCGGCACTCATACCTGCAGACCCCACGCCTGCAGGAGAAAGCCGGCTTGCGTTCCTACTGCCACGAGAGCAGAGCTCTGCCTGTTACACGGCAGGCTTTCCGAAGAGGCTGAGGCCCGATAGCCTCCCTAGTGCATTCCCTGGATGAGCGAGTTAGCTACAGGCAGAACACCCCGTGAAGAGAGGTGGATTCAGGGAAGGGACCTGTGTGTCGCTAGAGTCTCTTTGGACGAGCTACGGATCACAAGGCGGTAGTCGGCGCGTTGACTGGAGGTGGGGGCCTGAGGACCCAAGCCTTGCATTCTCCTTTTTAAAGCACCATTCATGCTGCCTTGAAGCTACCTGCCTGAAACCCTTTGTGACGGGCCCCTCGTCGCTGGAGTCAGGGCTCGTGGAAGAGAAGCAGCTTTCTCTGAGTAAACAGGGTGCTTCCAGAGTCCCGGTAAGAGCTCATCCCGTCACGCTCTGGGGCTAAAGGGAAGCTCGATGGGAGGACTTCCCTCCAGCTAAGGCCTTCTAAGAGCCCCGCTGAGGCGGAAGCTCCGAGCGGTTTCCACGGGGCCTTAGTCGCGGTTCTGCTTTACTTTCACCCTCGTACGCTCTTCAAGACACGTTCAGACCCTCGCGGGGGCGCCCTGTACCCGACCAGGACGCTGAGTACCGGCAGGCTCCCCCGGCCTGCAAAGAAACAACTGCCCGGGCCGAAAGCCTTTCCCGCTCACTCCGTGTTGTTTGCCGAGTGCAGGGCAACACACACGGCGCTCTCCCGGGGGAGAGGTCGCTTTCCCCGGCACTCCAACGTCCCCAGGAAAACTCTTCTCTGGCGTGCCCCATGCCATGCCAATCTGCCTCCCTGTCCTCGACTGAGCTGCACGGGGAAACCAAAACTGCTGGGCATTCCTTCTCGGCACTCATACCTGCAGACCCCACGCCTGCAGGAGAAAGCCGGCTTGCGTTCCTACTGCCACGAGAGCAGAGCTCTGCCTGTTACACGGCAGGCTTTCCGAAGAGGCTGAGGCCCGATAGCCTCCCTAGTGCATTCCCTGGATGAGCGAGTTAGCTACAGGCAGAACACCCCGTGAAGAGAGGTGGATTCAGGGAAGGGACCTGTGTGTCGCTAGAGTCTCTTTGGACGAGCTACGGATCACAAGGCGGTAGTCGGCGCGTTGACTGGAGGTGGGGGCCTGAGGACCCAAGCCTTGCATTCTCCTTTTTAAAGCACCATTCATGCTGCCTTGAAGCTACCTGCCTGAAACCCTTTGTGACGGGCCCCTCGTCGCTGGAGTCAGGGCTCGTGGAAGAGAAGCAGCTTTCTCTGAGTAAACAGGGTGCTTCCAGAGTCCCGGTAAGAGCTCATCCCGTCACGCTCTGGGGCTAAAGGGAAGCTCGATGGGAGGACTTCCCTCCAGCTAAGGCCTTCTAAGAGCCCCGCTGAGGCGGAAGCTCCGAGCGGTTTCCACGGGGCCTTAGTCGCGGTTCTGCTTTACTTTCACCCTCGTACGCTCTTCAAGACACCTTCAGACCCTCGCGGGGGCGCCCTGTACCCGACCAGGACGCTGAGTACCGGCAGGCTCCCCCGGCCTGCAAAGAAACAACTGCCCGGGCCGAAAGCCTTTCCCGCTCACTCCGTGTTGTTTGCCGAGTGCAGGGCAACACACACGGCGCTCTCCCGGGGGAGAGGTCGCTTTCCCCGGCACTCCAACGTCCCCAGGAAAACTCTTCTCTGGCGTGCCCCATGCCATGCCAATCTGCCTCCCTGTCCTCGACTGAGCTGCACGGGGAAACCAAAACTGCTGGGCATTCCTTCTCGGCACTCATACCTGCAGACCCCACGCCTGCAGGAGAAAGCCGGCTTGCGTTCCTACTGCCACGAGAGCAGAGCTCTGCCTGTTACACGGCAGGCTTTCCGAAGAGGCTGAGGCCCGATAGCCTCCCTAGTGCATTCCCTGGATGAGCGAGTTAGCTACAGGCAGAACACCCCGTGAAGAGAGGTGGATTCAGGGAAGGGACCTGTGTGTCGCTAGAGTCTCTTTGGACGAGCTACGGATCACAAGGCGGTAGTCGGCGCGTTGACTGGCGGTGGGGGCCTGAGGACCCAAGCCTTGCATTCTCCTTTTTAAAGCACCATTCATGCTGCCTTGAAGCTACCTGCCTGAAACCGTTTGTGACGGGCCCCTCGTCGCTGGAGTCAGGGCTCGTGGAAGAGAAGCAGCTTTCTCTGAGTAAACAGGGTGCTTCCAGAGTCCCGGTAAGAGCTCATCCCGTCACGCTCTGGGGCTAAAGGGAAGCTCGATGGGAGGACTTCCCTCCAGCTAAGGCCTTCTAAGAGCCCCGCTGAGGCGGAAGCTCCGAGCGGTTTCCACGGGGCCTTAGTCGCGGTTCTGCTTTACTTTCACCCTCGTACGCTCTTCAAGACACGTTCAGACCCTCGCGGGGGCGCCCTGTACCCGACCAGGACGCTGAGTACCGGCAGGCTCCCCCGGCCTGCAAAGAAACAACTGCCCGGGCCGAAAGCCCTTCCCGCTCACTCCGTGTTGTTTGCCGAGTGCAGGGCAACACACACGGCGCTCTCCCGGGGGAGAGGTCGCTTTCCCCGGCACTCCGACGTCTCCAGGAAAACTCTTCTCTGGCGTGCCCCATGCCATGCCAATCTGCCTCCCTGTCCTCGACTGAGCTGCACGGGGAAACCAAAACTGCTGGGCATTCCTTCTCGGCACTCATACCTGCAGACCCCACGCCTGCAGGAGAAAGCCGGCTTGCGTTCCTACTGCCACGAGAGCAGAGCTCTGCCTGTTACACGGCAGGCTTTCCGAAGAGGCTGAGGCCCGATAGCCTCCCTAGTGCATTCCCTGCATGAGCGAGTTAGCTACAGGCAGAACACCCCGTGAAGAGAGGTGGATTCAGGGAAGGGACCTGTGTGTCGCTAGAGTCTCTTTGGACGAGCTACGGATCACAAGGCGGTAGTCGGCGCGTTGACTGGAGGTGGGGGCCTGAGGACCCAAGCCTTGCATTCTCCTTTTTAAAGCACCATTCATGCTGCCTTGAAGCTACCTGCCTGAAACCCTTTGTGACGGGCCCCTCGTCGCTGGAGTCAGGGCTCGTGGAAGAGAAGCAGCTTTCTCTGAGTAAACAGGGTGCTTCCAGAGTCCCGGTAAGAGCTCATCCCGTCACGCTCTGGGGCTAAAGGGAAGCTCGATGGGAGGACTTCCCTCCAGCTAAGGCCTTCTAAGAGCCCCGCTGAGGCGGAAGCTCCGAGCGGTTTCCACGGGGCCTTAGTCGCGGTTCTGCTTTACTTTCACCCTCGTACGCTCTTCAAGACACGTTCAGACCCTCGCGGGGGCGCCCTGTACCCGACCAGGACGCTGAGTACCGGCAGGCTCCCCCGGCCTGCAAAGAAACAACTGCCCGGGCCGAAAGCCCTTCCCGCTCACTCCGTGTTGTTTGCCGAGTGCAGGGCAACACACACGGCGCTCTCCCGGGGGAGAGGTCGCTTTCCCAGGCACTCCAACGTCTCCAGGAAAACTCTTCTCTGGCGTGCCCCATGCCATGCCAATCTGCCTCCCTGTCCTCGACTGAGCTGCACGGGGAAACCAAAACTGCTGGGCATTCCTTCTCGGCACTCATACCTGCAGACCCCACGCCTGCAGGAGAAAGCCGGCTTGCGTTCCTACTGCCACGAGAGCAGAGCTCTGCCTGTTACACGGCAGGCTTTCCGAAGAGGCTGAGGCCCGATAGCCTCCCTAGTGCATTCCCTGGATGAGCGAGTTAGCTACAGGCAGAACACCCCGTGAAGAGAGGTGGATTCAGGGAAGGGACCTGTGTGTCGCTAGAGTCTCTTTGGACGAGCTACGGATCACAAGGCGGTAGTCGGCGCGTTGACTGGAGGTGGGGGCCTGAGGACCCAAGCCTTGCATTCTCCTTTTTAAAGCACCATTCATGCTGCCTTGAAGCTACCTGCCTGAAACCCTTTGTGACGGGCCCCTCGTCGCTGGAGTCAGGGCTCGTGGAAGAGAAGCAGCTTTCTCTGAGTAAACAGGGTGCTTCCAGAGTCCCGGTAAGAGCTCATCCCGTCACGCTCTGGGGCTAAAGGGAAGCTCGATGGGAGGACTTCCCTCCAGCTAAGGCCTTCTAAGAGCCCCGCTGAGGCGGAAGCTCCGAGCGGTTTCCACGGGGCCTTAGTCGCGGTTCTGCTTTACTTTCACCCTCGTACGCTCTTCAAGACACGTTCAGACCCTCGCGGGGGCGCCCTCTACCCGACCAGGACGCTGAGTACCGGCAGGCTCCCCCGGCCTGCAAAGAAACAACTGCCCGGGCCGAAAGCCTTTCCCGCTCACTCCGTGTTGTTTGCCGAGTGCAGGGCAACACACACGGCGCTCTCCCGGGGGAGAGGTCGCTTTCCCCGGCACTCCAACGTCCCCAGGAAAACTCTTCTCTGGCGTGCCCCATGCCATGCCAATCTGCCTCCCTGTCCTCGACTGAGCTGCACGGGGAAACCAAAACTGCTGGGCATTCCTTCTCGGCACTCATACCTGCAGACCCCACGCCTGCAGGAGAAAGCCGGCTTGCGTTCCTACTGCCACGAGAGCAGAGCTCTGCCTGTTACACGGCAGGCTTTCCGAAGAGGCTGAGGCCCGATAGCCTCCCTAGTGCATTCCCTGGATGAGCGAGTTAGCTACAGGCAGAACAGCCCGTGAAGAGAGGTGGATTCAGGGAAGGGACCTGTGTGTCGCTAGAGTCTCTTTGGACGAGCTACGGATCACAAGGCGGTAGTCGGCGCGTTGACTGGCGGTGGGGGCCTGAGGACCCAAGCCTTGCATTCTCCTTTTTAAAGCACCATTCATGCTGCCTTGAAGCTACCTGCCTGAAACCGTTTGTGACGGGCCCCTCGTCGCTGGAGTCAGGGCTCGTGGAAGAGAAGCAGCTTTCTCTGAGTAAACAGGGTGCTTCCAGAGTCCCGGTAAGAGCTCATCCCGTCACGCTCTGGGGCTAAAGGGAAGCTCGATGGGAGGACTTCCCTCCAGCTAAGGCCTTCTAAGAGCCCCGCTGAGGCGGAAGCTCCGAGCGGTTTCCACGGGGCCTTAGTCGCGGTTCTGCTTTACTTTCACCCTCGTACGCTCTTCAAGACACGTTCAGACCCTCGCGGGGGCGCCCTGTACCCGACCAGGACGCTGAGTACCGGCAGGCTCCCCCGGCCTGCAAAGAAACAACTGCCCGGGCCGAAAGCCCTTCCCGCTCACTCCGTGTTGTTTGCCGAGTGCAGGGCAACACACACGGCGCTCTCCCGGGGGAGAGGTCGCTTTCCCCGGCACTCCGACGTCTCCAGGAAAACTCTTCTCTGGCGTGCCCCATGCCATGCCAATCTGCCTCCCTGTCCTCGACTGAGCTGCACGGGGAAACCAAAACTGCTGGGCATTCCTTCTCGGCACTCATACCTGCAGACCCCACGCCTGCAGGAGAAAGCCGGCTTTCGTTCCTACTGCCACGAGAGCAGAGCTCTGCCTGTTACACGGCAGGCTTTCCGAAGAGGCTGAGGCCCGATAGCCTCCCTAGTGCATTCCCTGGATGAGCGAGTTAGCTACAGGCAGAACACCCCGTGAAGAGAGGTGGATTCAGGGAAGGGACCTGTGTGTCGCTAGAGTCTCTTTGGACGAGCTACGGATCACAAGGCGGTAGTCGGCGCGTTGACTGGAGGTGGGGGCCTGAGGACCCAAGCCTTGCATTCTCCTTTTTAAAGCACCATTCATGCTGCCTTGAAGCTACCTGCCTGAAACCCTTTGTGACGGGCCCCTCGTCGCTGGAGTCAGGGCTCGTGGAAGAGAAGCAGCTTTCTCTGAGTAAACAGGGTGCTTCCAGAGTCCCGGTAAGAGCTCATCCCGTCACGCTCTGGGGCTAAAGGGAAGCTCGATGGGAGGACTTCCCTCCAGCTAAGGCCTTCTAAGAGCCCCGCTGAGGCGGAAGCTCCGAGCGGTTTCCACGGGGCCTTAGTCGCGGTTCTGCTTTACTTTCACCCTCGTACGCTCTTCAAGACACCTTCAGACCCTCGCGGGGGCGCCCTGTACCCGACCAGGACGCTGAGTACCGGCAGGCTCCCCCGGCCTGCAAAGAAACAACTGCCCGGGCCGAAAGCCCTTCCCGCTCACTCCGTGTTGTTTGCCGAGTGCAGGGCAACACACACGGCGCTCTCCCGGGGGAGAGGTCGCTTTCCCAGGCACTCCAACGTCTCCAGGAAAACTCTTCTCTGGCGTGCCCCATGCCATGCCAATCTGCCTCCCTGTCCTCGACTGAGCTGCACGGGGAAACCAAAACTGCTGGGCATTCCTTCTCGGCACTCATACCTGCAGACCCCACGCCTGCAGGAGAAAGCCGGCTTGCGTTCCTACTGCCACGAGAGCAGAGCTCTGCCTGTTACACGGCAGGCTTTCCGAAGAGGCTGAGGCCCGATAGCCTCCCTAGTGCATTCCCTGGATGAGCGAGTTAGCTACAGGCAGAACACCCCGTGAAGAGAGGTGGATTCAGGGAAGGGACCTGTGTGTCGCTAGAGTCTCTTTGGACGAGCTACGGATCACAAGGCGGTAGTCGGCGCGTTGACTGGCGGTGGGGGCCTGAGGACCCAAGCCTTGCATTCTCCTTTTTAAAGCACCATTCATGCTGCCTTGAAGCTACCTGCCTGAAACCCTTTGTGACGGGCCCCTCGTCGCTGGAGTCAGGGCTCGTGGAAGAGAAGCAGCTTTCTCTGAGTAAACAGGGTGCTTCCAGAGTCCCGGTAAGAGCTCATCCCGTCACGCTCTGGGGCTAAAGGGAAGCTCGATGGGAGGACTTCCCTCCAGCTAAGGCCTTCTAAGAGCCCCGCTGAGGCGGAAGCTCCGAGCGGTTTCCACGGGGCCTTAGTCGCGGTTCTGCTTTACTTTCACCCTCGTACGCTCTTCAAGACACGTTCAGACCCTCGCGGGGGCGCCCTGTACCCGACCAGGACGCTGAGTACCGGCAGGCTCCCCCGGCCTGCAAAGAAACAACTGCCCGGGCCGAAAGCCTTTCCCGCTCACTCCGTGTTGTTTGCCGAGTGCAGGGCAACACACACGGCGCTCTCCCGGGGGAGAGGTCGCTTTCCCCGGCACTCCAACGTCCCCAGGAAAACTCTTCTCTGGCGTGCCCCATGCCATGCCAATCTGCCTCCCTGTCCTCGACTGAGCTGCACGGGGAAACCAAAACTGCTGGGCATTCCTTCTCGGCACTCATACCTGCAGACCCCACGCCTGCAGGAGAAAGCCGGCTTGCGTTCCTACTGCCACGAGAGCAGAGCTCTGCCTGTTACACGGCAGGCTTTCCGAAGAGGCTGAGGCCCGATAGCCTCCCTAGTGCATTCCCTGGATGAGCGAGTTAGCTACAGGCAGAACACCCCGTGAAGAGAGGTGGATTCAGGGAAGGGACCTGTGTGTCGCTAGAGTCTCTTTGGACGAGCTACGGATCACAAGGCGGTAGTCGGCGCGTTGACTGGCGGTGGGGGCCTGAGGACCCAAGCCTTGCATTCTCCTTTTTAAAGCACCATTCATGCTGCCTTGAAGCTACCTGCCTGAAACCGTTTGTGACGGGCCCCTCGTCGCTGGAGTCAGGGCTCGTGGAAGAGAAGCAGCTTTCTCTGAGTAAACAGGGTGCTTCCAGAGTCCCGGTAAGAGCTCATCCCGTCACGCTCTGGGGCTAAAGGGAAGCTCGATGGGAGGACTTCCCTCCAGCTAAGGCCTTCTAAGAGCCCCGCTGAGGCGGAAGCTCCGAGCGGTTTCCACGGGGCCTTAGTCGCGGTTCTGCTTTACTTTCACCCTCGTACGCTCTTCAAGACACGTTCAGACCCTCGCGGGGGCGCCCTGTACCCGACCAGGACGCTGAGTACCGGCAGGCTCCCCCGGCCTGCAAAGAAACAACTGCCCGGGCCGAAAGCCCTTCCCGCTCACTCCGTGTTGTTTGCCGAGTGCAGGGCAACACACACGGCGCTCTCCCGGGGGAGAGGTCGCTTTCCCCGGCACTCCGACGTCTCCAGGAAAACTCTTCTCTGGCGTGCCCCATGCCATGCCAATCTGCCTCCCTGTCCTCGACTGAGCTGCACGGGGAAACCAAAACTGCTGGGCATTCCTTCTCGGCACTCATACCTGCAGACCCCACGCCTGCAGGAGAAAGCCGGCTTTCGTTCCTACTGCCACGAGAGCAGAGCTCTGCCTGTTACACGGCAGGCTTTCCGAAGAGGCTGAGGCCCGATAGCCTCCCTAGTGCATTCCCTGGATGAGCGAGTTAGCTACAGGCAGAACACCCCGTGAAGAGAGGTGGATTCAGGGAAGGGACCTGTGTGTCGCTAGAGTCTCTTTGGACGAGCTACGGATCACAAGGCGGTAGTCGGCGCGTTGACTGGAGGTGGGGGCCTGAGGACCCAAGCCTTGCATTCTCCTTTTTAAAGCACCATTCATGCTGCCTTGAAGCTACCTGCCTGAAACCCTTTGTGACGGGCCCCTCGTCGCTGGAGTCAGGGCTCGTGGAAGAGAAGCAGCTTTCTCTGAGTAAACAGGGTGCTTCCAGAGTCCCGGTAAGAGCTCATCCCGTCACGCTCTGGGGCTAAAGGGAAGCTCGATGGGAGGACTTCCCTCCAGCTAAGGCCTTCTAAGAGCCCCGCTGAGGCGGAAGCTCCGAGCGGTTTCCACGGGGCCTTAGTCGCGGTTCTGCTTTACTTTCACCCTCGTACGCTCTTCAAGACACCTTCAGACCCTCGCGGGGGCGCCCTGTACCCGACCAGGACGCTGAGTACCGGCAGGCTCCCCCGGCCTGCAAAGAAACAACTGCCCGGGCCGAAAGCCCTTCCCGCTCACTCCGTGTTGTTTGCCGAGTGCAGGGCAACACACACGGCGCTCTCCCGGGGGAGAGGTCGCTTTCCCCGGCACTCCGACGTCTCCAGGAAAACTCTTCTCTGGCGTGCCCCATGCCATGCCAATCTGCCTCCCTGTCCTCGACTGAGCTGCACGGGGAAACCAAAACTGCTGGGCATTCCTTCTCGGCACTCATACCTGCAGACCCCACGCCTGCAGGAGAAAGCCGGCTTGCGTTCCTACTGCCACGAGAGCAGAGCTCTGCCTGTTACACGGCAGGCTTTCCGAAGAGGCTGAGGCCCGATAGCCTCCCTAGTGCATTCCCTGGATGAGCGAGTTAGCTACAGGCAGAACACCCCGTGAAGAGAGGTGGATTCAGGGAAGGGACCTGTGTGTCGCTAGAGTCTCTTTGGACGAGCTACGGATCACAAGGCGGTAGTCGGCGCGTTGACTGGAGGTGGGGGCCTGAGGACCCAAGCCTTGCATTCTCCTTTTTAAAGCACCATTCATGCTGCCTTGAAGCTACCTGCCTGAAACCCTTTGTGACGGGCCCCTCGTCGCTGGAGTCAGGGCTCGTGGAAGAGAAGCAGCTTTCTCTGAGTAAACAGGGTGCTTCCAGAGTCCCGGTAAGAGCTCATCCCGTCACGCTCTGGGGCTAAAGGGAAGCTCGATGGGAGGACTTCCCTCCAGCTAAGGCCTTCTAAGAGCCCCGCTGAGGCGGAAGCTCCGAGCGGTTTCCACGGGGCCTTAGTCGCGGTTCTGCTTTACTTTCACCCTCGTACGCTCTTCAAGACACCTTCAGACCCTCGCGGGGGCGCCCTGTACCCGACCAGGACGCTGAGTAACGGCAGGCTCCCCCGGCCTGCAAAGAAACAACTGCCCGGGCCGAAAGCCCTTCCCGCTCACTCCGTGTTGTTTGCCGAGTGCAGGGCAACACACACGGCGCTCTCCCGGGGGAGAGGTCGCTTTCCCAGGCACTCCAACGTCTCCAGGAAAACTCTTCTCTGGCGTGCCCCATGCCATGCCAATCTGCCTCCCTGTCCTCGACTGAGCTGCACGGGGAAACCAAAACTGCTGGGCATTCCTTCTCGGCACTCATACCTGCAGACCCCACGCCTGCAGGAGAAAGCCGGCTTGCGTTCCTACTGCCACGAGAGCAGAGCTCTGCCTGTTACACGGCAGGCTTTCCGAAGAGGCTGAGGCCCGATAGCCTCCCTAGTGCATTCCCTGGATGAGCGAGTTAGCTACAGGCAGAACACCCCGTGAAGAGAGGTGGATTCAGGGAAGGGACCTGTGTGTCGCTAGAGTCTCTTTGGACGAGCTACGGATCACAAGGCGGTAGTCGGCGCGTTGACTGGAGGTGGGGGCCTGAGGACCCAAGCCTTGCATTCTCCTTTTTAAAGCACCATTCATGCTGCCTTGAAGCTACCTGCCTGAAACCCTTTGTGACGGGCCCCTCGTCGCTGGAGTCAGGGCTCGTGGAAGAGAAGCAGCTTTCTCTGAGTAAACAGGGTGCTTCCAGAGTCCCGGTAAGAGCTCATCCCGTCACGCTCTGGGGCTAAAGGGAAGCTCGATGGGAGGACTTCCCTCCAGCTAAGGCCTTCTAAGAGCCCCGCTGAGGCGGAAGCTCCGAGCGGTTTCCACGGGGCCTTAGTCGCGGTTCTGCTTTACTTTCACCCTCGTACGCTCTTCAAGACACGTTCAGACCCTCGCGGGGGCGCCCTGTACCCGACCAGGACGCTGAGTACCGGCAGGCTCCCCCGGCCTGCAAAGAAACAACTGCCCGGGCCGAAAGCCTTTCCCGCTCACTCCGTGTTGTTTGCCGAGTGCAGGGCAACACACACGGCGCTCTCCCGGGGGAGAGGTCGCTTTCCCCGGCACTCCAACGTCCCCAGGAAAACTCTTCTCTGGCGTGCCCCATGCCATGCCAATCTGCCTCCCTGTCCTCGACTGAGCTGCACGGGGAAACCAAAACTGCTGGGCATTCCTTCTCGGCACTCATACCTGCAGACCCCACGCCTGCAGGAGAAAGCCGGCTTTCGTTCCTACTGCCACGAGAGCAGAGCTCTGCCTGTTACACGGCAGGCTTTCCGAAGAGGCTGAGGCCCGATAGCCTCCCTAGTGCATTCCCTGGATGAGCGAGTTAGCTACAGGCAGAACACCCCGTGAAGAGAGGTGGATTCAGGGAAGGGACCTGTGTGTCGCTAGAGTCTCTTTGGACGAGCTACGGATCACAAGGCGGTAGTCGGCGCGTTGACTGGCGGTGGGGGCCTGAGGACCCAAGCCTTGCATTCTCCTTTTTAAAGCACCATTCATGCTGCCTTGAAGCTACCTGCCTGAAACCGTTTGTGACGGGCCCCTCGTCGCTGGAGTCAGGGCTCGTGGAAGAGAAGCAGCTTTCTCTGAGTAAACAGGGTGCTTCCAGAGTCCCGGTAAGAGCTCATCCCGTCACGCTCTGGGGCTAAAGGGAAGCTCGATGGGAGGACTTCCCTCCAGCTAAGGCCTTCTAAGAGCCCCGCTGAGGCGGAAGCTCCGAGCGGTTTCCACGGGGCCTTAGTCGCGGTTCTGCTTTACTTTCACCCTCGTACGCTCTTCAAGACACGTTCAGACCCTCGCGGGGGCGCCCTGTACCCGACCAGGACGCTGAGTACCGGCAGGCTCCCCCGGCCTGCAAAGAAACAACTGCCCGGGCCGAAAGCCCTTCCCGCTCACTCCGTGTTGTTTGCCGAGTGCAGGGCAACACACACGGCGCTCTCCCGGGGGAGAGGTCGCTTTCCCCGGCACTCCGACGTCTCCAGGAAAACTCTTCTCTGGCGTGCCCCATGCCATGCCAATCTGCCTCCCTGTCCTCGACTGAGCTGCACGGGGAAACCAAAACTGCTGGGCATTCCTTCTCGGCACTCATACCTGCAGACCCCACGCCTGCAGGAGAAAGCCGGCTTTCGTTCCTACTGCCACGAGAGCAGAGCTCTGCCTGTTACACGGCAGGCTTTCCGAAGAGGCTGAGGCCCGATAGCCTCCCTAGTGCATTCCCTGGATGAGCGAGTTAGCTACAGGCAGAACACCCCGTGAAGAGAGGTGGATTCAGGGAAGGGACCTGTGTGTCGCTAGAGTCTCTTTGGACGAGCTACGGATCACAAGGCGGTAGTCGGCGCGTTGACTGGAGGTGGGGGCCTGAGGACCCAAGCCTTGCATTCTCCTTTTTAAAGCACCATTCATGCTGCCTTGAAGCTACCTGCCTGAAACCCTTTGTGACGGGCCCCTCGTCGCTGGAGTCAGGGCTCGTGGAAGAGAAGCAGCTTTCTCTGAGTAAACAGGGTGCTTCCAGAGTCCCGGTAAGAGCTCATCCCGTCACGCTCTGGGGCTAAAGGGAAGCTCGATGGGAGGACTTCCCTCCAGCTAAGGCCTTCTAAGAGCCCCGCTGAGGCGGAAGCTCCGAGCGGTTTCCACGGGGCCTTAGTCGCGGTTCTGCTTTACTTTCACCCTCGTACGCTCTTCAAGACACCTTCAGACCCTCGCGGGGGCGCCCTGTACCCGACCAGGACGCTGAGTACCGGCAGGCTCCCCCGGCCTGCAAAGAAACAACTGCCCGGGCCGAAAGCCCTTCCCGCTCACTCCGTGTTGTTTGCCGAGTGCAGGGCAACACACACGGCGCTCTCCCGGGGGAGAGGTCGCTTTCCCAGGCACTCCAACGTCTCCAGGAAAACTCTTCTCTGGCGTGCCCCATGCCATGCCAATCTGCCTCCCTGTCCTCGACTGAGCTGCACGGGGAAACCAAAACTGCTGGGCATTCCTTCTCGGCACTCATACCTGCAGACCCCACGCCTGCAGGAGAAAGCCGGCTTGCGTTCCTACTGCCACGAGAGCAGAGCTCTGCCTGTTACACGGCAGGCTTTCCGAAGAGGCTGAGGCCCGATAGCCTCCCTAGTGCATTCCCTGGATGAGCGAGTTAGCTACAGGCAGAACACCCCGTGAAGAGAGGTGGATTCAGGGAAGGGACCTGTGTGTCGCTAGAGTCTCTTTGGACGAGCTACGGATCACAAGGCGGTAGTCGGCGCGTTGACTGGCGGTGGGGGCCTGAGGACCCAAGCCTTGCATTCTCCTTTTTAAAGCACCATTCATGCTGCCTTGAAGCTACCTGCCTGAAACCGTTTGTGACGGGCCCCTCGTCGCTGGAGTCAGGGCTCGTGGAAGAGAAGCAGCTTTCTCTGAGTAAACAGGGTGCTTCCAGAGTCCCGGTAAGAGCTCATCCCGTCACGCTCTGGGGCTAAAGGGAAGCTCGATGGGAGGACTTCCCTCCAGCTAAGGCCTTCTAAGAGCCCCGCTGAGGCGGAAGCTCCGAGCGGTTTCCACGGGGCCTTAGTCGCGGTTCTGCTTTACTTTCACCCTCGTACGCTCTTCAAGACACCTTCAGACCCTCGCGGGGGCGCCCTGTACCCGACCAGGACGCTGAGTACCGGCAGGCTCCCCCGGCCTGCAAAGAAACAACTGCCCGGGCCGAAAGCCCTTCCCGCTCACTCCGTGTTGTTTGCCGAGTGCAGGGCAACACACACGGCGCTCTCCCGGGGGAGAGGTCGCTTTCCCAGGCACTCCAACGTCTCCAGGAAAACTCTTCTCTGGCGTGCCCCATGCCATGCCAATCTGCCTCCCTGTCCTCGACTGAGCTGCACGGGGAAACCAAAACTGCTGGGCATTCCTTCTCGGCACTCATACCTGCAGACCCCACGCCTGCAGGAGAAAGCCGGCTTTCGTTCCTACTGCCACGAGAGCAGAGCTCTGCCTGTTACACGGCAGGCTTTCCGAAGAGGCTGAGGCCCGATAGCCTCCCTAGTGCATTCCCTGGATGAGCGAGTTAGCTACAGGCAGAACACCCCGTGAAGAGAGGTGGATTCAGGGAAGGGACCTGTGTGTCGCTAGAGTCTCTTTGGACGAGCTACGGATCACAAGGCGGTAGTCGGCGCGTTGACTGGAGGTGGGGGCCTGAGGACCCAAGCCTTGCATTCTCCTTTTTAAAGCACCATTCATGCTGCCTTGAAGCTACCTGCCTGAAACCCTTTGTGACGGGCCCCTCGTCGCTGGAGTCAGGGCTCGTGGAAGAGAAGCAGCTTTCTCTGAGTAAACAGGGTGCTTCCAGAGTCCCGGTAAGAGCTCATCCCGTCACGCTCTGGGGCTAAAGGGAAGCTCGATGGGAGGACTTCCCTCCAGCTAAGGCCTTCTAAGAGCCCCGCTGAGGCGGAAGCTCCGAGCGGTTTCCACGGGGCCTTAGTCGCGGTTCTGCTTTACTTTCACCCTCGTACGCTCTTCAAGACACGTTCAGACCCTCGCGGGGGCGCCCTGTACCCGACCAGGACGCTGAGTACCGGCAGGCTCCCCCGGCCTGCAAAGAAACAACTGCCCGGGCCGAAAGCCTTTCCCGCTCACTCCGTGTTGTTTGCCGAGTGCAGGGCAACACACACGGCGCTCTCCCGGGGGAGAGGTCGCTTTCCCCGGCACTCCAACGTCCCCAGGAAAACTCTTCTCTGGCGTGCCCCATGCCATGCCAATCTGCCTCCCTGTCCTCGACTGAGCTGCACGGGGAAACCAAAACTGCTGGGCATTCCTTCTCGGCACTCATACCTGCAGACCCCACGCCTGCAGGAGAAAGCCGGCTTGCGTTCCTACTGCCACGAGAGCAGAGCTCTGCCTGTTACACGGCAGGCTTTCCGAAGAGGCTGAGGCCCGATAGCCTCCCTAGTGCATTCCCTGGATGAGCGAGTTAGCTACAGGCAGAACAGCCCGTGAAGAGAGGTGGATTCAGGGAAGGGACCTGTGTGTCGCTAGAGTCTCTTTGGACGAGCTACGGATCACAAGGCGGTAGTCGGCGCGTTGACTGGCGGTGGGGGCCTGAGGACCCAAGCCTTGCATTCTCCTTTTTAAAGCACCATTCATGCTGCCTTGAAGCTACCTGCCTGAAACCGTTTGTGACGGGCCCCTCGTCGCTGGAGTCAGGGCTCGTGGAAGAGAAGCAGCTTTCTCTGAGTAAACAGGGTGCTTCCAGAGTCCCGGTAAGAGCTCATCCCGTCACGCTCTGGGGCTAAAGGGAAGCTCGATGGGAGGACTTCCCTCCAGCTAAGGCCTTCTAAGAGCCCCGCTGAGGCGGAAGCTCCGAGCGGTTTCCACGGGGCCTTAGTCGCGGTTCTGCTTTACTTTCACCCTCGTACGCTCTTCAAGACACCTTCAGACCCTCGCGGGGGCGCCCTGTACCCGACCAGGACGCTGAGTACCGGCAGGCTCCCCCGGCCTGCAAAGAAACAACTGCCCGGGCCGAAAGCCCTTCCCGCTCACTCCGTGTTGTTTGCCGAGTGCAGGGCAACACACACGGCGCTCTCCCGGGGGAGAGGTCGCTTTCCCCGGCACTCCGACGTCTCCAGGAAAACTCTTCTCTGGCGTGCCCCATGCCATGCCAATCTGCCTCCCTGTCCTCGACTGAGCTGCACGGGGAAACCAAAACTGCTGGGCATTCCTTCTCGGCACTCATACCTGCAGACCCCACGCCTGCAGGAGAAAGCCGGCTTTCGTTCCTACTGCCACGAGAGCAGAGCTCTGCCTGTTACACGGCAGGCTTTCCGAAGAGGCTGAGGCCCGATAGCCTCCCTAGTGCATTCCCTGGATGAGCGAGTTAGCTACAGGCAGAACACCCCGTGAAGAGAGGTGGATTCAGGGAAGGGACCTGTGTGTCGCTAGAGTCTCTTTGGACGAGCTACGGATCACAAGGCGGTAGTCGGCGCGTTGACTGGAGGTGGGGGCCTGAGGACCCAAGCCTTGCATTCTCCTTTTTAAAGCACCATTCATGCTGCCTTGAAGCTACCTGCCTGAAACCCTTTGTGACGGGCCCCTCGTCGCTGGAGTCAGGGCTCGTGGAAGAGAAGCAGCTTTCTCTGAGTAAACAGGGTGCTTCCAGAGTCCCGGTAAGAGCTCATCCCGTCACGCTCTGGGGCTAAAGGGAAGCTCGATGGGAGGACTTCCCTCCAGCTAAGGCCTTCTAAGAGCCCCGCTGAGGCGGAAGCTCCGAGCGGTTTCCACGGGGCCTTAGTCGCGGTTCTGCTTTACTTTCACCCTCGTACGCTCTTCAAGACACCTTCAGACCCTCGCGGGGGCGCCCTGTACCCGACCAGGACGCTGAGTACCGGCAGGCTCCCCCGGCCTGCAAAGAAACAACTGCCCGGGCCGAAAGCCCTTCCCGCTCACTCCGTGTTGTTTGCCGAGTGCAGGGCAACACACACGGCGCTCTCCCGGGGGAGAGGTCGCTTTCCCAGGCACTCCAACGTCTCCAGGAAAACTCTTCTCTGGCGTGCCCCATGCCATGCCAATCTGCCTCCCTGTCCTCGACTGAGCTGCACGGGGAAACCAAAACTGCTGGGCATTCCTTCTCGGCACTCATACCTGCAGACCCCACGCCTGCAGGAGAAAGCCGGCTTGCGTTCCTACTGCCACGAGAGCAGAGCTCTGCCTGTTACACGGCAGGCTTTCCGAAGAGGCTGAGGCCCGATAGCCTCCCTAGTGCATTCCCTGGATGAGCGAGTTAGCTACAGGCAGAACACCCCGTGAAGAGAGGTGGATTCAGGGAAGGGACCTGTGTGTCGCTAGAGTCTCTTTGGACGAGCTACGGATCACAAGGCGGTAGTCGGCGCGTTGACTGGAGGTGGGGGCCTGAGGACCCAAGCCTTGCATTCTCCTTTTTAAAGCACCATTCATGCTGCCTTGAAGCTACCTGCCTGAAACCCTTTGTGACGGGCCCCTCGTCGCTGGAGTCAGGGCTCGTGGAAGAGAAGCAGCTTTCTCTGAGTAAACAGGGTGCTTCCAGAGTCCCGGTAAGAGCTCATCCCGTCACGCTCTGGGGCTAAAGGGAAGCTCGATGGGAGGACTTCCCTCCAGCTAAGGCCTTCTAAGAGCCCCGCTGAGGCGGAAGCTCCGAGCGGTTTCCACGGGGCCTTAGTCGCGGTTCTGCTTTACTTTCACCCTCGTACGCTCTTCAAGACACGTTCAGACCCTCGCGGGGGCGCCCTGTACCCGACCAGGACGCTGAGTACCGGCAGGCTCCCCCGGCCTGCAAAGAAACAACTGCCCGGGCCGAAAGCCTTTCCCGCTCACTCCGTGTTGTTTGCCGAGTGCAGGGCAACACACACGGCGCTCTCCCGGGGGAGAGGTCGCTTTCCCCGGCACTCCAACGTCCCCAGGAAAACTCTTCTCTGGCGTGCCCCATGCCATGCCAATCTGCCTCCCTGTCCTCGACTGAGCTGCACGGGGAAACCAAAACTGCTGGGCATTCCTTCTCGGCACTCATACCTGCAGACCCCACGCCTGCAGGAGAAAGCCGGCTTGCGTTCCTACTGCCACGAGAGCAGAGCTCTGCCTGTTACACGGCAGGCTTTCCGAAGAGGCTGAGGCCCGATAGCCTCCCTAGTGCATTCCCTGGATGAGCGAGTTAGCTACAGGCAGAACAGCCCGTGAAGAGAGGTGGATTCAGGGAAGGGACCTGTGTGTCGCTAGAGTCTCTTTGGACGAGCTACGGATCACAAGGCGGTAGTCGGCGCGTTGACTGGCGGTGGGGGCCTGAGGACCCAAGCCTTGCATTCTCCTTTTTAAAGCACCATTCATGCTGCCTTGAAGCTACCTGCCTGAAACCCTTTGTGACGGGCCCCTCGTCGCTGGAGTCAGGGCTCGTGGAAGAGAAGCAGCTTTCTCTGAGTAAACAGGGTGCTTCCAGAGTCCCGGTAAGAGCTCATCCCGTCACGCTCTGGGGCTAAAGGGAAGCTCGATGGGAGGACTTCCCTCCAGCTAAGGCCTTCTAAGAGCCCCGCTGAGGCGGAAGCTCCGAGCGGTTTCCACGGGGCCTTAGTCGCGGTTCTGCTTTACTTTCACCCTCGTACGCTCTTCAAGACACGTTCAGACCCTCGCGGGGGCGCCCTGTACCCGACCAGGACGCTGAGTACCGGCAGGCTCCCCCGGCCTGCAAAGAAACAACTGCCCGGGCCGAAAGCCCTTCCCGCTCACTCCGTGTTGTTTGCCGAGTGCAGGGCAACACACACGGCGCTCTCCCGGGGGAGAGGTCGCTTTCCCCGGCACTCCGACGTCTCCAGGAAAACTCTTCTCTGGCGTGCCCCATGCCATGCCAATCTGCCTCCCTGTCCTCGACTGAGCTGCACGGGGAAACCAAAACTGCTGGGCATTCCTTCTCGGCACTCATACCTGCAGACCCCACGCCTGCAGGAGAAAGCCGGCTTTCGTTCCTACTGCCACGAGAGCAGAGCTCTGCCTGTTACACGGCAGGCTTTCCGAAGAGGCTGAGGCCCGATAGCCTCCCTAGTGCATTCCCTGGATGAGCGAGTTAGCTACAGGCAGAACACCCCGTGAAGAGAGGTGGATTCAGGGAAGGGACCTGTGTGTCGCTAGAGTCTCTTTGGACGAGCTACGGATCACAAGGCGGTAGTCGGCGCGTTGACTGGAGGTGGGGGCCTGAGGACCCAAGCCTTGCATTCTCCTTTTTAAAGCACCATTCATGCTGCCTTGAAGCTACCTGCCTGAAACCCTTTGTGACGGGCCCCTCGTCGCTGGAGTCAGGGCTCGTGGAAGAGAAGCAGCTTTCTCTGAGTAAACAGGGTGCTTCCAGAGTCCCGGTAAGAGCTCATCCCGTCACGCTCTGGGGCTAAAGGGAAGCTCGATGGGAGGACTTCCCTCCAGCTAAGGCCTTCTAAGAGCCCCGCTGAGGCGGAAGCTCCGAGCGGTTTCCACGGGGCCTTAGTCGCGGTTCTGCTTTACTTTCACCCTCGTACGCTCTTCAAGACACGTTCAGACCCTCGCGGGGGCGCCCTGTACCCGACCAGGACGCTGAGTACCGGCAGGCTCCCCCGGCCTGCAAAGAAACAACTGCCCGGGCCGAAAGCCTTTCCCGCTCACTCCGTGTTGTTTGCCGAGTGCAGGGCAACACACACGGCGCTCTCCCGGGGGAGAGGTCGCTTTCCCCGGCACTCCAACGTCCCCAGGAAAACTCTTCTCTGGCGTGCCCCATGCCATGCCAATCTGCCTCCCTGTCCTCGACTGAGCTGCACGGGGAAACCAAAACTGCTGGGCATTCCTTCTCGGCACTCATACCTGCAGACCCCACGCCTGCAGGAGAAAGCCGGCTTGCGTTCCTACTGCCACGAGAGCAGAGCTCTGCCTGTTACACGGCAGGCTTTCCGAAGAGGCTGAGGCCCGATAGCCTCCCTAGTGCATTCCCTGGATGAGCGAGTTAGCTACAGGCAGAACAGCCCGTGAAGAGAGGTGGATTCAGGGAAGGGACCTGTGTGTCGCTAGAGTCTCTTTGGACGAGCTACGGATCACAAGGCGGTAGTCGGCGCGTTGACTGGCGGTGGGGGCCTGAGGACCCAAGCCTTGCATTCTCCTTTTTAAAGCACCATTCATGCTGCCTTGAAGCTACCTGCCTGAAACCGTTTGTGACGGGCCCCTCGTCGCTGGAGTCAGGGCTCGTGGAAGAGAAGCAGCTTTCTCTGAGTAAACAGGGTGCTTCCAGAGTCCCGGTAAGAGCTCATCCCGTCACGCTCTGGGGCTAAAGGGAAGCTCGATGGGAGGACTTCCCTCCAGCTAAGGCCTTCTAAGAGCCCCGCTGAGGCGGAAGCTCCGAGCGGTTTCCACGGGGCCTTAGTCGCGGTTCTGCTTTACTTTCACCCTCGTACGCTCTTCAAGACACCTTCAGACCCTCGCGGGGGCGCCCTGTACCCGACCAGGACGCTGAGTACCGGCAGGCTCCCCCGGCCTGCAAAGAAACAACTGCCCGGGCCGAAAGCCCTTCCCGCTCACTCCGTGTTGTTTGCCGAGTGCAGGGCAACACACACGGCGCTCTCCCGGGGGAGAGGTCGCTTTCCCAGGCACTCCAACGTCTCCAGGAAAACTCTTCTCTGGCGTGCCCCATGCCATGCCAATCTGCCTCCCTGTCCTCGACTGAGCTGCACGGGGAAACCAAAACTGCTGGGCATTCCTTCTCGGCACTCATACCTGCAGACCCCACGCCTGCAGGAGAAAGCCGGCTTGCGTTCCTACTGCCACGAGAGCAGAGCTCTGCCTGTTACACGGCAGGCTTTCCGAAGAGGCTGAGGCCCGATAGCCTCCCTAGTGCATTCCCTGGATGAGCGAGTTAGCTACAGGCAGAACAGCCCGTGAAGAGAGGTGGATTCAGGGAAGGGACCTGTGTGTCGCTAGAGTCTCTTTGGACGAGCTACGGATCACAAGGCGGTAGTCGGCGCGTTGACTGGCGGTGGGGGCCTGAGGACCCAAGCCTTGCATTCTCCTTTTTAAAGCACCATTCATGCTGCCTTGAAGCTACCTGCCTGAAACCGTTTGTGACGGGCCCCTCGTCGCTGGAGTCAGGGCTCGTGGAAGAGAAGCAGCTTTCTCTGAGTAAACAGGGTGCTTCCAGAGTCCCGGTAAGAGCTCATCCCGTCACGCTCTGGGGCTAAAGGGAAGCTCGATGGGAGGACTTCCCTCCAGCTAAGGCCTTCTAAGAGCCCCGCTGAGGCGGAAGCTCCGAGCGGTTTCCACGGGGCCTTAGTCGCGGTTCTGCTTTACTTTCACCCTCGTACGCTCTTCAAGACACGTTCAGACCCTCGCGGGGGCGCCCTGTACCCGACCAGGACGCTGAGTACCGGCAGGCTCCCCCGGCCTGCAAAGAAACAACTGCCCGGGCCGAAAGCCCTTCCCGCTCACTCCGTGTTGTTTGCCGAGTGCAGGGCAACACACACGGCGCTCTCCCGGGGGAGAGGTCGCTTTCCCCGGCACTCCGACGTCTCCAGGAAAACTCTTCTCTGGCGTGCCCCATGCCATGCCAATCTGCCTCCCTGTCCTCGACTGAGCTGCACGGGGAAACCAAAACTGCTGGGCATTCCTTCTCGGCACTCATACCTGCAGACCCCACGCCTGCAGGAGAAAGCCGGCTTTCGTTCCTACTGCCACGAGAGCAGAGCTCTGCCTGTTACACGGCAGGCTTTCCGAAGAGGCTGAGGCCCGATAGCCTCCCTAGTGCATTCCCTGGATGAGCGAGTTAGCTACAGGCAGAACACCCCGTGAAGAGAGGTGGATTCAGGGAAGGGACCTGTGTGTCGCTAGAGTCTCTTTGGACGAGCTACGGATCACAAGGCGGTAGTCGGCGCGTTGACTGGAGGTGGGGGCCTGAGGACCCAAGCCTTGCATTCTCCTTTTTAAAGCACCATTCATGCTGCCTTGAAGCTACCTGCCTGAAACCCTTTGTGACGGGCCCCTCGTCGCTGGAGTCAGGGCTCGTGGAAGAGAAGCAGCTTTCTCTGAGTAAACAGGGTGCTTCCAGAGTCCCGGTAAGAGCTCATCCCGTCACGCTCTGGGGCTAAAGGGAAGCTCGATGGGAGGACTTCCCTCCAGCTAGGGCCTTCTAAGAGCCCCGCTGAGGCGGAAGCTCCGAGCGGTTTCCACGGGGCCTTAGTCGCGGTTCTGCTTTACTTTCACCCTCGTACGCTCTTCAAGACACGTTCAGACCCTCGCGGGGGCGCCCTGTACCCGACCAGGACGCTGAGTACCGGCAGGCTCCCCCGGCCTGCAAAGAAACAACTGCCCGGGCCGAAAGCCCTTCCCGCTCACTCCGTGTTGTTTGCCGAGTGCAGGGCAACACACACGGCGCTCTCCCGGGGGAGAGGTCGCTTTCCCAGGCACTCCAACGTCTCCAGGAAAACTCTTCTCTGGCGTGCCCCATGCCATGCCAATCTGCCTCCCTGTCCTCGACTGAGCTGCACGGGGAAACCAAAACTGCTGGGCATTCCTTCTCGGCACTCATACCTGCAGACCCCACGCCTGCAGGAGAAAGCCGGCTTGCGTTCCTACTGCCACGAGAGCAGAGCTCTGCCTGTTACACGGCAGGCTTTCCGAAGAGGCTGAGGCCCGATAGCCTCCCTAGTGCATTCCCTGGATGAGCGAGTTAGCTACAGGCAGAACACCCCGTGAAGAGAGGTGGATTCAGGGAAGGGACCTGTGTGTCGCTAGAGTCTCTTTGGACGAGCTACGGATCACAAGGCGGTAGTCGGCGCGTTGACTGGAGGTGGGGGCCTGAGGACCCAAGCCTTGCATTCTCCTTTTTAAAGCACCATTCATGCTGCCTTGAAGCTACCTGCCTGAAACCCTTTGTGACGGGCCCCTCGTCGCTGGAGTCAGGGCTCGTGGAAGAGAAGCAGCTTTCTCTGAGTAAACAGGGTGCTTCCAGAGTCCCGGTAAGAGCTCATCCCGTCACGCTCTGGGGCTAAAGGGAAGCTCGATGGGAGGACTTCCCTCCAGCTAAGGCCTTCTAAGAGCCCCGCTGAGGCGGAAGCTCCGAGCGGTTTCCACGGGGCCTTAGTCGCGGTTCTGCTTTACTTTCACCCTCGTACGCTCTTCAAGACACGTTCAGACCCTCGCGGGGGCGCCCTGTACCCGACCAGGACGCTGAGTACCGGCAGGCTCCCCCGGCCTGCAAAGAAACAACTGCCCGGGCCGAAAGCCTTTCCCGCTCACTCCGTGTTGTTTGCCGAGTGCAGGGCAACACACACGGCGCTCTCCCGGGGGAGAGGTCGCTTTCCCCGGCACTCCAACGTCCCCAGGAAAACTCTTCTCTGGCGTGCCCCATGCCATGCCAATCTGCCTCCCTGTCCTCGACTGAGCTGCACGGGGAAACCAAAACTGCTGGGCATTCCTTCTCGGCACTCATACCTGCAGACCCCACGCCTGCAGGAGAAAGCCGGCTTGCGTTCCTACTGCCACGAGAGCAGAGCTCTGCCTGTTACACGGCAGGCTTTCCGAAGAGGCTGAGGCCCGATAGCCTCCCTAGTGCATTCCCTGGATGAGCGAGTTAGCTACAGGCAGAACAGCCCGTGAAGAGAGGTGGATTCAGGGAAGGGACCTGTGTGTCGCTAGAGTCTCTTTGGACGAGCTACGGATCACAAGGCGGTAGTCGGCGCGTTGACTGGCGGTGGGGGCCTGAGGACCCAAGCCTTGCATTCTCCTTTTTAAAGCACCATTCATGCTGCCTTGAAGCTACCTGCCTGAAACCGTTTGTGACGGGCCCCTCGTCGCTGGAGTCAGGGCTCGTGGAAGAGAAGCAGCTTTCTCTGAGTAAACAGGGTGCTTCCAGAGTCCCGGTAAGAGCTCATCCCGTCACGCTCTGGGGCTAAAGGGAAGCTCGATGGGAGGACTTCCCTCCAGCTAAGGCCTTCTAAGAGCCCCGCTGAGGCGGAAGCTCCGAGCGGTTTCCACGGGGCCTTAGTCGCGGTTCTGCTTTACTTTCACCCTCGTACGCTCTTCAAGACACGTTCAGACCCTCGCGGGGGCGCCCTGTACCCGACCAGGACGCTGAGTACCGGCAGGCTCCCCCGGCCTGCAAAGAAACAACTGCCCGGGCCGAAAGCCCTTCCCGCTCACTCCGTGTTGTTTGCCGAGTGCAGGGCAACACACACGGCGCTCTCCCGGGGGAGAGGTCGCTTTCCCCGGCACTCCGACGTCTCCAGGAAAACTCTTCTCTGGCGTGCCCCATGCCATGCCAATCTGCCTCCCTGTCCTCGACTGAGCTGCACGGGGAAACCAAAACTGCTGGGCATTCCTTCTCGGCACTCATACCTGCAGACCCCACGCCTGCAGGAGAAAGCCGGCTTTCGTTCCTACTGCCACGAGAGCAGAGCTCTGCCTGTTACACGGCAGGCTTTCCGAAGAGGCTGAGGCCCGATAGCCTCCCTAGTGCATTCCCTGGATGAGCGAGTTAGCTACAGGCAGAACAGCCCGTGAAGAGAGGTGGATTCAGGGAAGGGACCTGTGTGTCGCTAGAGTCTCTTTGGACGAGCTACGGATCACAAGGCGGTAGTCGGCGCGTTGACTGGAGGTGGGGGCCTGAGGACCCAAGCCTTGCATTCTCCTTTTTAAAGCACCATTCATGCTGCCTTGAAGCTACCTGCCTGAAACCCTTTGTGACGGGCCCCTCGTCGCTGGAGTCAGGGCTCGTGGAAGAGAAGCAGCTTTCTCTGAGTAAACAGGGTGCTTCCAGAGTCCCGGTAAGAGCTCATCCCGTCACGCTCTGGGGCTAAAGGGAAGCTCGATGGGAGGACTTCCCTCCAGCTAAGGCCTTCTAAGAGCCCCGCTGAGGCGGAAGCTCCGAGCGGTTTCCACGGGGCCTTAGTCGCGGTTCTGCTTTACTTTCACCCTCGTACGCTCTTCAAGACACCTTCAGACCCTCGCGGGGGCGCCCTGTACCCGACCAGGACGCTGAGTACCGGCAGGCTCCCCCGGCCTGCAAAGAAACAACTGCCCGGGCCGAAAGCCCTTCCCGCTCACTCCGTGTTGTTTGCCGAGTGCAGGGCAACACACACGGCGCTCTCCCGGGGGAGAGGTCGCTTTCCCAGGCACTCCAACGTCTCCAGGAAAACTCTTCTCTGGCGTGCCCCATGCCATGCCAATCTGCCTCCCTGTCCTCGACTGAGCTGCACGGGGAAACCAAAACTGCTGGGCATTCCTTCTCGGCACTCATACCTGCAGACCCCACGCCTGCAGGAGAAAGCCGGCTTGCGTTCCTACTGCCACGAGAGCAGAGCTCTGCCTGTTACACGGCAGGCTTTCCGAAGAGGCTGAGGCCCGATAGCCTCCCTAGTGCATTCCCTGGATGAGCGAGTTAGCTACAGGCAGAACACCCCGTGAAGAGAGGTGGATTCAGGGAAGGGACCTGTGTGTCGCTAGAGTCTCTTTGGACGAGCTACGGATCACAAGGCGGTAGTCGGCGCGTTGACTGGAGGTGGGGGCCTGAGGACCCAAGCCTTGCATTCTCCTTTTTAAAGCACCATTCATGCTGCCTTGAAGCTACCTGCCTGAAACCGTTTGTGACGGGCCCCTCGTCGCTGGAGTCAGGGCTCGTGGAAGAGAAGCAGCTTTCTCTGAGTAAACAGGGTGCTTCCAGAGTCCCGGTAAGAGCTCATCCCGTCACGCTCTGGGGCTAAAGGGAAGCTCGATGGGAGGACTTCCCTCCAGCTAAGGCCTTCTAAGAGCCCCGCTGAGGCGGAAGCTCCGAGCGGTTTCCACGGGGCCTTAGTCGCGGTTCTGCTTTACTTTCACCCTCGTACGCTCTTCAAGACACGTTCAGACCCTCGCGGGGGCGCCCTGTACCCGACCAGGACGCTGAGTACCGGCAGGCTCCCCCGGCCTGCAAAGAAACAACTGCCCGGGCCGAAAGCCTTTCCCGCTCACTCCGTGTTGTTTGCCGAGTGCAGGGCAACACACACGGCGCTCTCCCGGGGGAGAGGTCGCTTTCCCCGGCACTCCAACGTCCCCAGGAAAACTCTTCTCTGGCGTGCCCCATGCCATGCCAATCTGCCTCCCTGTCCTCGACTGAGCTGCACGGGGAAACCAAAACTGCTGGGCATTCCTTCTCGGCACTCATACCTGCAGACCCCACGCCTGCAGGAGAAAGCCGGCTTGCGTTCCTACTGCCACGAGAGCAGAGCTCTGCCTGTTACACGGCAGGCTTTCCGAAGAGGCTGAGGCCCGATAGCCTCCCTAGTGCATTCCCTGGATGAGCGAGTTAGCTACAGGCAGAACAGCCCGTGAAGAGAGGTGGATTCAGGGAAGGGACCTGTGTGTCGCTAGAGTCTCTTTGGACGAGCTACGGATCACAAGGCGGTAGTCGGCGCGTTGACTGGCGGTGGGGGCCTGAGGACCCAAGCCTTGCATTCTCCTTTTTAAAGCACCATTCATGCTGCCTTGAAGCTACCTGCCTGAAACCGTTTGTGACGGGCCCCTCGTCGCTGGAGTCAGGGCTCGTGGAAGAGAAGCAGCTTTCTCTGAGTAAACAGGGTGCTTCCAGAGTCCCGGTAAGAGCTCATCCCGTCACGCTCTGGGGCTAAAGGGAAGCTCGATGGGAGGACTTCCCTCCAGCTAAGGCCTTCTAAGAGCCCCGCTGAGGCGGAAGCTCCGAGCGGTTTCCACGGGGCCTTAGTTGCGGTTCTGCTTTACTTTCACCCTCGTACGCTCTTCAAGACACGTTCAGACCCTCGCGGGGGCGCCCTGTACCCGACCAGGACGCTGAGTACCGGCAGGCTCCCCCGGCCTGCAAAGAAACAACTGCCCGGGCCGAAAGCCCTTCCCGCTCACTCCGTGTTGTTTGCCGAGTGCAGGGCAACACACACGGCGCTCTCCCGGGGGAGAGGTCGCTTTCCCCGGCACTCCGACGTCTCCAGGAAAACTCTTCTCTGGCGTGCCCCATGCCATGCCAATCTGCCTCCCTGTCCTCGACTGAGCTGCACGGGGAAACCAAAACTGCTGGGCATTCCTTCTCGGCACTCATACCTGCAGACCCCACGCCTGCAGGAGAAAGCCGGCTTTCGTTCCTACTGCCACGAGAGCAGAGCTCTGCCTGTTACACGGCAGGCTTTCCGAAGAGGCTGAGGCCCGATAGCCTCCCTAGTGCATTCCCTGGATGAGCGAGTTAGCTACAGGCAGAACACCCCGTGAAGAGAGGTGGATTCAGGGAAGGGACCTGTGTGTCGCTAGAGTCTCTTTGGACGAGCTACGGATCACAAGGCGGTAGTCGGCGCGTTGACTGGAGGTGGGGGCCTGAGGACCCAAGCCTTGCATTCTCCTTTTTAAAGCACCATTCATGCTGCCTTGAAGCTACCTGCCTGAAACCCTTTGTGACGGGCCCCTCGTCGCTGGAGTCAGGGCTCGTGGAAGAGAAGCAGCTTTCTCTGAGTAAACAGGGTGCTTCCAGAGTCCCGGTAAGAGCTCATCCCGTCACGCTCTGGGGCTAAAGGGAAGCTCGATGGGAGGACTTCCCTCCAGCTAAGGCCTTCTAAGAGCCCCGCTGAGGCGGAAGCTCCGAGCGGTTTCCACGGGGCCTTAGTCGCGGTTCTGCTTTACTTTCACCCTCGTACGCTCTTCAAGACACCTTCAGACCCTCGCGGGGGCGCCCTGTACCCGACCAGGACGCTGAGTACCGGCAGGCTCCCCCGGCCTGCAAAGAAACAACTGCCCGGGCCGAAAGCCCTTCCCGCTCACTCCGTGTTGTTTGCCGAGTGCAGGGCAACACACACGGCGCTCTCCCGGGGGAGAGGTCGCTTTCCCAGGCACTCCAACGTCTCCAGGAAAACTCTTCTCTGGCGTGCCCCATGCCATGCCAATCTGCCTCCCTGTCCTCGACTGAGCTGCACGGGGAAACCAAAACTGCTGGGCATTCCTTCTCGGCACTCATACCTGCAGACCCCACGCCTGCAGGAGAAAGCCGGCTTGCGTTCCTACTGCCACGAGAGCAGAGCTCTGCCTGTTACACGGCAGGCTTTCCGAAGAGGCTGAGGCCCGATAGCCTCCCTAGTGCATTCCCTGGATGAGCGAGTTAGCTACAGGCAGAACACCCCGTGAAGAGAGGTGGATTCAGGGAAGGGACCTGTGTGTCGCTAGAGTCTCTTTGGACGAGCTACGGATCACAAGGCGGTAGTCGGCGCGTTGACTGGAGGTGGGGGCCTGAGGACCCAAGCCTTGCATTCTCCTTTTTAAAGCACCATTCATGCTGCCTTGAAGCTACCTGCCTGAAACCCTTTGTGACGGGCCCCTCGTCGCTGGAGTCAGGGCTCGTGGAAGAGAAGCAGCTTTCTCTGAGTAAACAGGGTGCTTCCAGAGTCCCGGTAAGAGCTCATCCCGTCACGCTCTGGGGCTAAAGGGAAGCTCGATGGGAGGACTTCCCTCCAGCTAAGGCCTTCTAAGAGCCCCGCTGAGGCGGAAGCTCCGAGCGGTTTCCACGGGGCCTTAGTCGCGGTTCTGCTTTACTTTCACCCTCGTACGCTCTTCAAGACACGTTCAGACCCTCGCGGGGGCGCCCTGTACCCGACCAGGACGCTGAGTACCGGCAGGCTCCCCCGGCCTGCAAAGAAACAACTGCCCGGGCCGAAAGCCTTTCCCGCTCACTCCGTGTTGTTTGCCGAGTGCAGGGCAACACACACGGCGCTCTCCCGGGGGAGAGGTCGCTTTCCCCGGCACTCCAACGTCCCCAGGAAAACTCTTCTCTGGCGTGCCCCATGCCATGCCAATCTGCCTCCCTGTCCTCGACTGAGCTGCACGGGGAAACCAAAACTGCTGGGCATTCCTTCTCGGCACTCATACCTGCAGACCCCACGCCTGCAGGAGAAAGCCGGCTTGCGTTCCTACTGCCACGAGAGCAGAGCTCTGCCTGTTACACGGCAGGCTTTCCGAAGAGGCTGAGGCCCGATAGCCTCCCTAGTGCATTCCCTGGATGAGCGAGTTAGCTACAGGCAGAACAGCCCGTGAAGAGAGGTGGATTCAGGGAAGGGACCTGTGTGTCGCTAGAGTCTCTTTGGACGAGCTACGGATCACAAGGCGGTAGTCGGCGCGTTGACTGGAGGTGGGGGCCTGAGGACCCAAGCCTTGCATTCTCCTTTTTAAAGCACCATTCATGCTGCCTTGAAGCTACCTGCCTGAAACCCTTTGTGACGGGCCCCTCGTCGCTGGAGTCAGGGCTCGTGGAAGAGAAGCAGCTTTCTCTGAGTAAACAGGGTGCTTCCAGAGTCCCGGTAAGAGCTCATCCCGTCACGCTCTGGGGCTAAAGGGAAGCTCGATGGGAGGACTTCCCTCCAGCTAAGGCCTTCTAAGAGCCCCGCTGAGGCGGAAGCTCCGAGCGGTTTCCACGGGGCCTTAGTCGCGGTTCTGCTTTACTTTCACCCTCGTACGCTCTTCAAGACACCTTCAGACCCTCGCGGGGGCGCCCTGTACCCGACCAGGACGCTGAGTACCGGCAGGCTCCCCCGGCCTACAAAGAAACAACTGCCCGGGCCGAAAGCCCTTCCCGCTCACTCCGTGTTGTTTGCCGAGTGCAGGGCAACACACACGGCGCTCTCCCGGGGGAGAGGTCGCTTTCCCAGGCACTCCAACGTCTCCAGGAAAACTCTTCTCTGGCGTGCCCCATGCCATGCCAATCTGCCTCCCTGTCCTCGACTGAGCTGCACGGGGAAACCAAAACTGCTGGGCATTCCTTCTCGGCACTCATACCTGCAGACCCCACGCCTGCAGGAGAAAGCCGGCTTGCGTTCCTACTGCCACGAGAGCAGAGCTCTGCCTGTTACACGGCAGGCTTTCCGAAGAGGCTGAGGCCCGATAGCCTCCCTAGTGCATTCCCTGGATGAGCGAGTTAGCTACAGGCAGAACACCCCATGAAGAGAGGTGGATTCAGGGAAGGGACCTGTGTGTCGCTAGAGTCTCTTTGGACGAGCTACGGATCACAAGGCGGTAGTCGGCGCGTTGACTGGAGGTGGGGGCCTGAGGACCCAAGCCTTGCATTCTCCTTTTTAAAGCACCATTCATGCTGCCTTGAAGCTACCTGCCTGAAACCCTTTGTGACGGGCCCCTCGTCGCTGGAGTCAGGGCTCGTGGAAGAGAAGCAGCTTTCTCTGAGTAAACAGTGTGCTTCCAGAGTCCCGGTAAAGAGCTCATCCCGTCACGCTCTGGGGCTAAAGGGAAGCTCGATGGGAGGACTTCCCTCCAGCTAAGGCCTTCTAAGAGCCCCGCTGAGGCGGAAGCTCCGAGCGGTTTCCACGGGGCCTTAGTCGCGGTTCTGCTTTACTTTCACCCTCGTACGCTCTTCAAGACACCTTCAGACCCTCGCGGGGGCGCCCTGTACCTGACCAGGACGCTGAGTACCGGCAGGCTCCCCCGGCCTGCAAAGAAACAACTGCCCGGGCCGAAAGCCTTTCCCGCTCACTCCGTGTTGTTTGCCGAGTGCAGGGCAACACACACGGCGCTCTCGCGGGGGAGAGGTCGCTTTCCCCGGCACTCCAACGTCCCCAGGAAAACTCTTCTCTGGCGTGCCCCATGCCATGCCAATCTGCCTCCCTGTCCTCGACTGAGCTGCACGGGGAAACCAAAACTGCTGGGCATTCCTTCTCGGCACTCATACCTGCAGACCCCACGCCTGCAGGAGAAAGCCGGCTTGCGTTCCTACTGCCACGAGAGCAGAGCTCTGCCTGTTACACGGCAGGCTTTCCGAAGAGGCTGAGGCCCGATAGCCTCCCTAGTGCATTCCCTGGATGAGCGAGTTAGCTACAGGCAGAACAGCCCGTGAAGAGAGGTGGATTCAGGGAAGGGACCTGTGTGTCGCTAGAGTCTCTTTGGACGAGCTACGGATCACAAGGCGGTAGTCGGCGCGTTGACTGGCGGTGGGGGCCTGAGGACCCAAGCCTTGCATTCTCCTTTTTAAAGCACCATTCATGCTGCCTTGAAGCTACCTGCCTGAAACCGTTTGTGACGGGCCCCTCGTCGCTGGAGTCAGGGCTCGTGGAAGAGAAGCAGCTTTCTCTGAGTAAACAGGGTGCTTCCAGAGTCCCGGTAAGAGCTCATCCCGTCACGCTCTAGGGCTAAAGGGAAGCTCGATGGGAGGACTTCCCTCCAGCTAAGGCCTTCTAAGAGCCCCGCTGAGGCGGAAGCTCCGAGCGGTTTCCACGGGGCCTTAGTCGCGGTTCTGCTTTACTTTCACCCTCGTACGCTCTTCAAGACACGTTCAGACCCTCGCGGGGGCGCCCTGTACCCGACCAGGACGCTGAGTACCGGCAGGCTCCTCCGGCCTGCAAAGAAACAACTGCCCGGGCCGAAAGCCCTTCCCGCTCACTCCGTGTTGTTTGCCGAGTGCAGGGCAACACACACGGCGCTCTCCCGGGGGAGAGGTCGCTTTCCCCGGCACTCCGACGTCTCCAGGAAAACTCTTCTCTGGCGTGCCCCATGCCATGCCAATCTGCCTCCCTGTCCTCGACTGAGCTGCACGGGGAAACCAAAACTGCTGGGCATTCCTTCTCGGCACTCATACCTGCAGACCCCACGCCTGCAGGAGAAAGCCGGCTTTCGTTCCTACTGCCACGAGAGCAGAGCTCTGCCTGTTACACGGCAGGCTTTCCGAAGAGGCTGAGGCCCGATAGCCTCCCTAGTGCATTCCCTGGATGAGCGAGTTAGCTACAGGCAGAACACCCCGTGAAGAGAGGTGGATTCAGGGAAGGGACCTGTGTGTCGCTAGAGTCTCTTTGGACGAGCTACGGATCACAAGGCGGTAGTCGGCGCGTTGACTGGAGGTGGGGGCCTGAGGACCCAAGCCTTGCATTCTCCTTTTTAAAGCACCATTCATGCTGCCTTGAAGCTACCTGCCTGAAACCCTTTGTGACGGGCCCCTCGTCGCTGGAGTCAGGGCTCGTGGAAGAGAAGCAGCTTTCTCTGAGTAAACAGGGTGCTTCCAGAGTCCCGGTAAGAGCTCATCCCGTCACGCTCTGGGGCTAAAGGGAAGCTCGATGGGAGGACTTCCCTCCAGCTAAGGCCTTCTAAGAGCCCCGCTGAGGCGGAAGCTCCGAGCGGTTTCCACGGGGCCTTAGTCGCGGTTCTGCTTTACTTTCACCCTCGTACGCTCTTCAAGACACGTTCAGACCCTCGCGGGGGCGCCCTGTACCCGACCAGGACGCTGAGTACCGGCAGGCTCCCCCGGCCTGCAAAGAAACAACTGCCCGGGCCGAAAGCCCTTCCCGCTCACTCCGTGTTGTTTGCCGAGTGCAGGGCAACACACACGGCGCTCTCCCGGGGGAGAGGTCGCTTTCCCCGGCACTCCGACGTCTCCAGGAAAACTCTTCTCTGGCGTGCCCCATGCCATGGCAATCTGCCTCCCTGTCCTCGACTGAGCTGCACGGGGAAACCAAAACTGCTGGGCATTCCTTCTCGGCACTCATACCTGCAGACCCCACGCCTGCAGGAGAAAGCCGGCTTGCGTTCCTACTGCCACGAGAGCAGAGCTCTGCCTGTTACACGGCAGGCTTTCCGAAGAGGCTGAGGCCCGATAGCCTCCCTAGTGCATTCCCTGCATGAGCGAGTTAGCTACAGGCAGAACACACCGTGAAGAGAGGTGGATTCAGGGAAGGGACCTGTGTGTCGCTAGAGTCTCTTTGGACGAGCTACGGATCACAAGGCGGTAGTCGGCGCGTTGACTGGAGGTGGGGGCCTGAGGACCCAAGCCTTGCATTCTCCTTTTTAAAGCACCATTCATGCTGCCTTGAAGCTACCTGCCTGAAACCGTTTGTGACGGGCCCCTCGTCGCTGGAGTCAGGGCTCGTGGAAGAGAAGCAGCTTTCTCTGAGTAAACAGGGTGCTTCCAGAGTCCCGGTAAGAGCTCATCCCGTCACGCTCTGGGGCTAAAGGGAAGCTCGATGGGAGGACTTCCCTCCAGCTAAGGCCTTCTAAGAGCCCCGCTGAGGCGGAAGCTCCGAGCGGTTTCCACGGGGCCTTAGTCGCGGTTCTGCTTTACTTTCACCCTCGTACGCTCTTCAAGACACGTTCAGACCCTCGCGGGGGCGCCCTGTACCCGACCAGGACGCTGAGTACCGGCAGGCTCCCCCGGCCAGCAAAGAAACAACTGCCCGGGCCGAAAGCCCTTCCCGCTCACTCCGTGTTGTTTGCCGAGTGCAGGGCAACACACACGGCGCTCTCGCGGGGGAGAGGTCGCTTTCCCCGGCACTCCAACGTCCCCAGGAAAACTCTTCTCTGGCGTGCCCCATGCCATGCCAATCTGCCTCCCTGTCCTCGACTGAGCTGCACGGGGAAACCAAAACTGCTGGGCATTCCTTCTCGGCACTCATACCTGCAGACCCCACGCCTGCAGGAGAAAGCCGGCTTGCGTTCCTACTGCCACGAGAGCAGAGCTCTGCCTGTTACACGGCAGGCTTTCCGAAGAGGCTGAGGCCCGATAGCCTCCCTAGTGCATTCCCTGGATGAGCGAGTTAGCTACAGGCAGAACAGCCCGTGAAGAGAGGTGGATTCAGGGAAGGGACCTGTGTGTCGCTAGAGTCTCTTTGGACGAGCTACGGATCACAAGGCGGTAGTCGGCGCGTTGACTGGCGGTGGGGGCCTGAGGACCCAAGCCTTGCATTCTCCTTTTTAAAGCACCATTCATGCTGCCTTGAAGCTACCTGCCTGAAACCGTTTGTGACGGGCCCCTCGTCGCTGGAGTCGGGGCTCGTGGAAGAGAAGCAGCTTTCTCTGAGTAAACAGGGTGCTTCCAGAGTCCCGGTAAGAGCTCATCCCGTCACGCTCTGGGGCTAAAGGGAAGCTCGATGGGAGGACTTCCCTCCAGCTAAGGCCTTCTAAGAGCCCCGCTGAGGCGGAAGCTCCGAGCGGTTTCCACGGGGCCTTAGTCGCGGTTCTGCTTTACTTTCACCCTCGTACGCTCTTCAAGACACGTTCAGACCCTCGCGGGGGCGCCCTGTACCCGACCAGGACGCTGAGTACCGGCAGGCTCCCCCGGCCTGCAAAGAAACAACTGCCCGGGCCGAAAGCCCTTCCCGCTCACTCCGTGTTGTTTGCCGAGTGCAGGGCAACACACACGGCGCTCTCCCGGGGGAGAGGTCGCTTTCCCCGGCACTCCGACGTCTCCAGGAAAACTCTTCTCTGGCGTGCCCCATGCCATGCCAATCTGCCTCCCTGTCCTCGACTGAGCTGCACGGGGAAACCAAAACTGCTAGGCATTCCTTCTCGGCACTCATACCTGCAGACCCCACGCCTGCAGGAGAAAGCCGGCTTGCGTTCCTACTGCCACGAGAGCAGAGCTCTGCCTGTTACACGGCAGGCTTTCCGAAGAGGCTGAGGCCCGATAGCCTCCCTAGTGCATTCCCTGGATGAGCGAGTTAGCTACAGGCAGAACACCCCATGAAGAGAGGTGGATTCAGGGAAGGGACCTGTGTGTCGCTAGAGTCTCTTTGGACGAACTACGGATCACAAGGCGGTAGTCGGCGCGTTGACTGGAGGTGGGGGCCTGAGGACCCAAGCCTTGCATTCTCCTTTTTAAAGCACCATTCATGCTGCCTTGAAGCTACCTGCCTGAAACCGTTTGTGACGGGCCCCTCGTCGCTGGAGTCAGGGCTCGTGGAAGAGAAGCAGCTTTCTCTGAGTAAACAGGGTGCTTCCAGAGTCCCGGTAAGAGCTCATCCTGTCACGCTCTGGGGCTAAAGGGAAGCTCGATGGGAGGACTTCCCTCCAGCTAAGGCCTTCTAAGAGCCCCGCTGAGGCGGAAGCTCCGAGCGGTTTCCACGGGGCCTTAGTCGCGGTTCTGCTTTACTTTCACCCTCGTACGCTCTTCAAGACACGTTCAGACCCTCGCGGGGGCGCCCTGTACCCGACCAGGACGCTGAGTACCGGCAGGCTCCCCCGGCCTGCAAAGAAACAACTGCCCGGGCCGAAAGCCCTTCCCGCTCACTCCGTGTTGTTTGCCGAGTGCAGGGCAACACACACGGCGCTCTCCCGGGGGAGAGGTCGCTTTCCCAGGCACTCCAACGTCTCCAGGAAAACTCTTCTCTGGCGTGCCCCATGCCATGCCAATCTGCCTCCCTGTCCTCGACTGAGCTGCACGGGGAAACCAAAACTGCTGGGCATTCCTTCTCGGCACTCATACCTGCAGACCCCACGCCTGCAGGAGAAAGCCGGCTTGCGTTCCTACTGCCACGAGAGCAGAGCTCTGCCTGTTACACGGCAGGCTTTCCGAAGAGGCTGAGGCCCGATAGCCTCCCTAGTGCATTCCCTGGATGAGCGAGTTAGCTACAGGCAGAACACCCCGTGAAGAGAGGTGGATTCAGGGAAGGGACCTGTGTGTCGCTAGAGTCTCTTTGGACGAGCTACGGATCACAAGGCGGTAGTCGGCGCGTTGACTGGAGGTGGGGGCCTGAGGACCCAAGCCTTGCATTCTCCTTTTTAAAGCACCATTCATGCTGCCTTGAAGCTACCTGCCTGAAACCCTTTGTGACGGGCCCCTCGTCGCTGGAGTCAGGGCTCGTGGAAGAGAAGCAGCTTTCTCTGAGTAAACAGGGTGCTTCCAGAGTCCCGGTAAGAGCTCATCCCGTCACGCTCTGGGGCTAAAGGGAAGCTCGATGGGAGGACTTCCCTCCAGCTAAGGCCTTCTAAGAGCCCCGCTGAGGCGGAAGCTCCGAGCGGTTTCCACGGGGCCTTAGTCGCGGTTCTGCTTTACTTTCACCCTCGTACGCTCTTCAAGACACGTTCAGACCCTCGCGGGGGCGCCCTGTACCCGACCAGGACGCTGAGTACCGGCAGGCTCCCCCGGCCTGCAAAGAAACAACTGCCCGGGCCGAAAGCCCTTCCCGCTCACTCCGTGTTGTTTGCCGAGTGCAGGGCAACACACACGGCGCTCTCCCGGGGGAGAGGTCGCTTTCCCCGGCACTCCGACGTCTCCAGGAAAACTCTTCTCTGGCGTGCCCCATGCCATGCCAATCTGCCTCCCTGTCCTCGACTGAGCTGCACGGGGAAACCAAAACTGCTGGGCATTCCTTCTCGGCACTCATACCTGCAGACCCCACGCCTGCAGGAGAAAGCCGGCTTGCGTTCCTACTGCCACGAGAGCAGAGCTCTGCCTGTTACACGGCAGGCTTTCCGAAGAGGCTGAGGCCCGATAGCCTCCCTAGTGCATTCCCTGCATGAGCGAGTTAGCTACAGGCAGAACACCCCGTGAAGAGAGGTGGATTCAGGGAAGGGACCTGTGTGTCGCTAGAGTCTCTTTGGACGAGCTACGGATCACAAGGCGGTAGTCGGCGCGTTGACTGGAGGTGGGGGCCTGAGGACCCAAGCCTTGCATTCTCCTTTTTAAAGCACCATTCATGCTGCCTTGAAGCTACCTGCCTGAAACCGTTTGTGACGGGCCCCTCGTCGCTGGAGTCAGGGCTCGTGGAAGAGAAGCAGCTTTCTCTGAGTAAACAGGGTGCTTCCAGAGTCCCGGTAAGAGCTCATCCCGTCACGCTCTGGGGCTAAAGGGAAGCTCGATGGGAGGACTTCCCTCCAGCTAAGGCCTTCTAAGAGCCCCGCTGAGGCGGAAGCTCCGAGCGGTTTCCACGGGGCCTTAGTCGCGGTTCTGCTTTACTTTCACCCTCGTACGCTCTTCAAGACACGTTCAGACCCTCGCGGGGGCGCCCTGTACCCGACCAGGACGCTGAGTACCGGCAGGCTCCCCCGGCCTGCAAAGAAACAACTGCCCGGGCCGAAAGCCCTTCCCGCTCACTCCGTGTTGTTTGCCGAGTGCAGGGCAACACACACGGCGCTCTCGCGGGGGAGAGGTCGCTTTCCCCGGCACTCCAACGTCCCCAGGAAAACTCTTCTCTGGCGTGCCCCATGCCATGCCAATCTGCCTCCCTGTCCTCGACTGAGCTGCACGGGGAAACCAAAACTGCTGGGCATTCCTTCTCGGCACTCATACCTGCAGACCCCACGCCTGCAGGAGAAAGCCGGCTTGCGTTCCTACTGCCACGAGAGCAGAGCTCTGCCTGTTACACGGCAGGCTTTCCGAAGAGGCTGAGGCCCGATAGCCTCCCTAGTGCATTCCCTGGATGAGCGAGTTAGCTACAGGCAGAACACCCCATGAAGAGAGTTGGATTCAGGGAAGGGACCTGTGTGTCGCTAGAGTCTCTTTGGACGAGCTACGGATCACAAGGCGGTAGTCGGCGCGTTGACTGGAGGTGGGGGCCTGAGGACCCAAGCCTTGCATTCTCCTTTTTAAAGCACCATTCATGCTGCCTTGAAGCTACCTGCCTGAAACCCTTTGTGACGGGCCCCTCGTCGCTGGAGTCAGGGCTCGTGGAAGAGAAGCAGCTTTCTCTGAGTAAACAGGGTGCTTCCAGAGTCCCGGTAAGAGCTCATCCCGTCACGCTCTGGGGCTAAAGGGAAGCTCGATGGGAGGACTTCCCTCCAGCTAAGGCCTTCTAAGAGCCCCGCTGAGGCGGAAGCTCCGAGCGGTTTCCACGGGGCCTTAGTCGCGGTTCTGCTTTACTTTCACCCTCGTACGCTCTTCAAGACACCTTCAGACCCTCGCGGGGGCGCCCTGTACCCGACCAGGACGCTGAGTACCGGCAGGCTCCCCCGGCCTGCAAAGAAACAACTGCCCGGGCCGAAAGCCTTTCCCGCTCACTCCGTGTTGTTTGCCGAGTGCAGGGCAACACACACGGCGCTCTCCCGGGGGAGAGGTCGCTTTCCCCGGCACTCCAACGTCCCCAGGAAAACTCTTCTCTGGCGTGCCCCATGCCATGCCAATCTGCCTCCCTGTCCTCGACTGAGCTGCACGGGGAAACCAAAACTGCTGGGCATTCCTTCTCGGCACTCATACCTGCAGACCCCACGCCTGCAGGAGAAAGCCGGCTTGCGTTCCTACTGCCACGAGAGCAGAGCTCTGCCTGTTACACGGCAGGCTTTCCGAAGAGGCTGAGGCCCGATAGCCTCCCTAGTGCATTCCCTGGATGAGCGAGTTAGCTACAGTCAGAACAGCCCGTGAAGAGAGGTGGATTCAGGGAAGGGACCTGTGTGTCGCTAGAGTCTCTTTGGACGAGCTACGGATCACAAGGCGGTAGTCGGCGCGTTGACTGGCGGTGGGGGCCTGAGGACCCAAGCCTTGCATTCTCCTTTTTAAAGCACCATTCATGCTGCCTTGAAGCTACCTGCCTGAAACCCTTTGTGACGGGCCCCTCGTCGCTGGAGTCAGGGCTCGTGGAAGAGAAGCAGCTTTCTCTGAGTAAACAGGGTGCTTCCAGAGTCCCGGTAAGAGCTCATCCCGTCACGCTCTAGGGCTAAAGGGAAGCTCGATGGGAGGACTTCCCTCCAGCTAAGGCCTTCTAAGAGCCCCGCTGAGGCGGAAGCTCCGAGCGGTTTCCACGGGGCCTTAGTCGCGGTTCTGCTTTACTTTCACCCTCGTACGCTCTTCAAGACACGTTCAGACCCTCGCGGGGGCGCCCTGTACCCGACCAGGACGCTGAGTACCGGCAGGCTCCCCCGGCCTGCAAAGAAACAACTGCCCGGGCCGAAAGCCCTTCCCGCTCACTCCGTGTTGTTTGCCGAGTGCAGGGCAACACACACGGCGCTCTCCCGGGGGAGAGGTCGCTTTCCCAGGCACTCCAACGTCTCCAGGAAAACTCTTCTCTGGCGTGCCCCATGCCATGCCAATCTGCCTCCCTGTCCTCGACTGAGCTGCACGGGGAAACCAATACTGCTGGGCATTCCTTCTCGGCACTCATACCTGCAGACCCCACGCCTGCAGGAGAAAGCCGGCTTGCGTTCCTACTGCCACGAGAGCAGAGCTCTGCCTGTTACACGGCAGGCTTTCCGAAGAGGCTGAGGCCCGATAGCCTCCCTAGTGCATTCCCTGGATGAGCGAGTTAGCTACAGGCAGAACACCCCGTGAAGAGAGGTGGATTCAGGGAAGGGACCTGTGTGTCGCTAGAGTCTCTTTGGACGAGCTACGGATCACAAGGCGGTAGTCGGCGCGTTGACTGGCGGTGGGGGCCTGAGGACCCAAGCCTTGCATTCTCCTTTTTAAAGCACCATTCATGCTGCCTTGAAGCTACCTGCCTGAAACCGTTTGTGACGGGCCCCTCGTCGCTGGAGTCAGGGCTCGTGGAAGAGAAGCAGCTTTCTCTGAGTAAACAGGGTGCTTCCAGAGTCCCGGTAAGAGCTCATCCCGTCACGCTCTAGGGCTAAAGGGAAGCTCGATGGGAGGACTTCCCTCCAGCTAAGGCCTTCTAAGAGCCCCGCTGAGGCGGAAGCTCCGAGCGGTTTCCACGGGGCCTTAGTCGCGGTTCTGCTTTACTTTCACCCTCGTACGCTCTTCAAGACACGTTCAGACCCTCGCGGGGGCGCCTTGTACCCGACCAGGACGCTGAGTACCGGCAGGCTCCCCCGGCCTGCAAAGAAACAACTGCCCGAGCCGAAAGCCCTTCCCGCTGACTCCGTGTTGTTTGCCGAGTGCAGGGCAACACACACGGCGCTCTCCCGGGGGAGAGGTCGCTTTCCCCGGCACTCCGACGTCTCCAGGAAAACTCTTCTCTGGCGTGCCCCATGCCATGCCAATCTGCCTCCCTGTCCTCGACTGAGCTGCACGGGGAAACCAAAACTGCTGGGCATTCCTTCTCGGCACTCATACCTGCAGACCCCACGCCTGCAGGAGAAAGCCGGCTTTCGTTCCTACTGCCACGAGAGCAGAGCTCTGCCTGTTACACGGCAGGCTTTCCGAAGAGGCTGAGGCCCGATAGCCTCCCTAGTGCATTCCCTGGATGAGCGAGTTAGCTACAGGCAGAACACCCCATGAAGAGAGGTGGATTCAGGGAAGGGACCTGTGTGTCGCTAGAGTCTCTTTGGACGAGCTACGGATCACAAGGCGGTAGTCGGCGCGTTGACTGGAGGTGGGGGCCTGAGGACCCAAGCCTTGCATTCTCCTTTTTAAAGCACCATTCATGCTGCCTTGAAGCTACCTGCCTGAAACCGTTTGTGACGGGCCCCTCGTCGCTGGAGTCAGGGCTCGTGGAAGAGAAGCAGCTTTCTCTGAGTAAACAGGGTGCTTCCAGAGTCCCGGTAAGAGCTCATCCCGTCACGCTCTGGGGCTAAAGGGAAGCTCGATGGGAGGACTTCCCTCCAGCTAAGGCCTTCTAAGAGCCCCGCTGAGGCGGAAGCTCCGAGCGGTTTCCACGGGGCCTTAGTCGCGGTTCTGCTTTACTTTCACCCTCGTACGCTCTTCAAGACACGTTCAGACCCTCGCGGGGGCGCCCTGTACCCGACCAGGACGCTGAGTACCGGCAGGCTCCCCCGGCCTGCAAAGAAACAACTGCCCGGGCCGAAAGCCCTTCCCGCTCACTCCGTGTTGTTTGCCGAGTGCAGGGCAACACACACGGCGCTCTCCCGGGGGAGAGGTCGCTTTCCCAGGCACTCCAACGTCTCCAGGAAAACTCTTCTCTGGCGTGCCCCATGCCATGCCAATCTGCCTCCCTGTCCTCGACTGAGCTGCACGGGGAAACCAAAACTGCTGGGCATTCCTTCTCGGCACTCATACCTGCAGACCCCACGCCTGCAGGAGAAAGCCGGCTTGCGTTCCTACTGCCACGAGAGCAGAGCTCTGCCTGTTACACGGCAGGCTTTCCGAAGAGGCTGAGGCCCGATAGCCTCCCTAGTGCATTCCCTGGATGAGCGAGTTAGCTACAGGCAGAACACCCCGTGAAGAGAGGTGGATTCAGGGAAGGGACCTGTGTGTCGCTAGAGTCTCTTTGGACGAGCTACGGATCACAAGGCGGTAGTCGGCGCGTTGACTGGAGGTGGGGGCCTGAGGACCCAAGCCTTGCATTCTCCTTTTTAAAGCACCATTCATGCTGCCTTGAAGCTACCTGCCTGAAACCCTTTGTGACGGGCCCCTCGTCGCTGGAGTCAGGGCTCGTGGAAGAGAAGCAGCTTTCTCTGAGTAAACAGGGTGCTTCCAGAGTCCCGGTAAGAGCTCATCCCGTCACGCTCTGGGGCTAAAGGGAAGCTCGATGGGAGGACTTCCCTCCAGCTAAGGCCTTCTAAGAGCCCCGCTGAGGCGGAAGCTCCGAGCGGTTTCCACGGGGCCTTAGTCGCGGTTCTGCTTTACTTTCACCCTCGTACGCTCTTCAAGACACGTTCAGACCCTCGCGGGGGCGCCCTGTACCCGACCAGGACGCTGAGTACCGGCAGGCTCCCCCGGCCTGCAAAGAAACAACTGCCCGGGCCGAAAGCCCTTCCCGCTCACTCCGTGTTGTTTGCCGAGTGCAGGGCAACACACACGGCGCTCTCGCGGGGGAGAGGTCGCTTTCCCCGGCACTCCAACGTCTCCAGGAAAACTCTTCTCTGGCGTCCCCCATGCCATGCCAATCTGCCTCCCTGTCCTCGACTGAGCTGCACGGGGAAACCAAAACTGCTGGGCATTCCTTCTCGGCACTCATACCTGCAGACCCCACGCCTGCAGGAGAAAGCCGGCTTGCGTTCCTACTGCCACGAGAGCAGAGCTCTGCCTGTTACACGGCAGGCTTTCCGAAGAGGCTGAGGCCCGATAGCCTCCCTAGTGCATTCCCTGGATGAGCGAGTTAGCTACAGGCAGAACACCCCGTGAAGAGAGGTGGATTCAGGGAAGGGACCTGTGTGTCGCTAGAGTCTCTTTGGACGAGCTACGGATCACAAGGCGGTAGTCGGCGCGTTGACTGGCGGTGGGGGCCTGAGGACCCAAGCCTTGCATTCTCCTTTTTAAAGCACCATTCATGCTGCTTTGAAGCTACCTGCCTGAAACCCTTTGTGACGGGCCCCTCGTCGCTGGAGTCAGGGCTCGTGGAAGAGAAGCAGCTTTCTCTGAGTAAACAGGGTGCTTCCAGAGTCCCGGTAAGAGCTCATCCCGTCACGCTCTAGGGCTAAAGGGAAGCTCGATGGGAGGACTTCCCTCCAGCTAAGGCCTTCTAAGAGCCCCGCTGAGGCGGAAGCTCCGAGCGGTTTCCACGGGGCCTTAGTCGCGGTTCTGCTTTACTTTCACCCTCGTACGCTCTTCAAGACACGTTCAGACCCTCGCGGGGGCGCCCTGTACCCGACCAGGACGCTGAGTACCGGCAGGCTCCCCCGGCCTGCAAAGAAACAACTGCCCGGGCCGAAAGCCCTTCCCGCTCACTCCGTGTTGTTTGCCGAGTGCAGGGCAACACACACGGCGCTCTCCCGGGGGAGAGGTCGCTTTCCCAGGCACTCCAACGTCTCCAGGAAAACTCTTCTCTGGCGTGCCCCATGCCATGCCAATCTGCCTCCCTGTCCTCGACTGAGCTGCACGGGGAAACCAAAACTGCTGGGCATTCCTTCTCGGCACTCATACCTGCAGACCCCACGCCTGCAGGAGAAAGCCGGCTTGCGTTCCTACTGCCACGAGAGCAGAGCTCTGCCTGTTACACGGCAGGCTTTCCGAAGAGGCTGAGGCCCGATAGCCTCCCTAGTGCATTCCCTGGATGAGCGAGTTAGCTACAGGCAGAACACCCCGTGAAGAGAGGTGGATTCAGGGAAGGGACCTGTGTGTCGCTAGAGTCTCTTTGGACGAGCTACGGATCACAAGGCGGTAGTCGGCGCGTTGACTGGAGGTGGGGGCCTGAGGACCCAAGCCTTGCATTCTCCTTTTTAAAGCACCATTCATGCTGCCTTGAAGCTACCTGCCTGAAACCCTTTGTGACGGGCCCCTCGTCGCTGGAGTCAGGGCTCGTGGAAGAGAAGCAGCTTTCTCTGAGTAAACAGGGTGCTTCCAGAGTCCCGGTAAGAGCTCATCCCGTCACGCTCTGGGGCTAAAGGGAAGCTCGATGGGAGGACTTCCCTCCAGCTAAGGCCTTCTAAGAGCCCCGCTGAGGCGGAAGCTCCGAGCGGTTTCCACGGGGCCTTAGTCGCGGTTCTGCTTTACTTTCACCCTCGTACGCTCTTCAAGACACGTTCAGACCCTCGCGGGGGCGCCCTGTACCCGACCAGGACGCTGAGTACCGGCAGGCTCCCCCGGCCTGCAAAGAAACAACTGCCCGGGCCGAAAGCCCTTCCCGCTCACTCCGTGTTGTTTGCCGAGTGCAGGGCAACACACACGGCGCTCTCGCGGGGGAGAGGTCGCTTTCCCCGGCACTCCAACGTCTCCAGGAAAACTCTTCTCTGGCGTCCCCCATGCCATGCCAATCTGCCTCCCTGTCCTCGACTGAGCTGCACGGGGAAACCAAAACTGCTGGGCATTCCTTCTCGGCACTCATACCTGCAGACCCCACGCCTGCAGGAGAAAGCCGGCTTGCGTTCCTACTGCCACGAGAGCAGAGCTCTGCCTGTTACACGGCAGGCTTTCCGAAGAGGCTGAGGCCCGATAGCCTCCCTAGTGCATTCCCTGGATGAGCGAGTTAGCTACAGGCAGAACACCCCGTGAAGAGAGGTGGATTCAGGGAAGGGACCTGTGTGTCGCTAGAGTCTCTTTGGACGAGCTACGGATCACAAGGCGGTAGTCGGCGCGTTGACTGGCGGTGGGGGCCTGAGGACCCAAGCCTTGCATTCTCCTTTTTAAAGCACCATTCATGCTGCTTTGAAGCTACCTGCCTGAAACCCTTTGTGACGGGCCCCTCGTCGCTGGAGTCAGGGCTCGTGGAAGAGAAGCAGCTTTCTCTGAGTAAACAGGGTGCTTCCAGAGTCCCGGTAAGAGCTCATCCCGTCACGCTCTAGGGCTAAAGGGAAGCTCGATGGGAGGACTTCCCTCCAGCTAAGGCCTTCTAAGAGCCCCGCTGAGGCGGAAGCTCCGAGCGGTTTCCACGGGGCCTTAGTCGCGGTTCTGCTTTACTTTCACCCTCGTACGCTCTTCAAGACACGTTCAGACCCTCGCGGGGGCGCCCTGTACCCGACCAGGACGCTGAGTACCGGCAGGCTCCCCCGGCCTGCAAAGAAACAACTGCCCGGGCCGAAAGCCCTTCCCGCTCACTCCGTGTTGTTTGCCGAGTGCAGGGCAACACACACGGCGCTCTCCCGGGGGAGAGGTCGCTTTCCCAGGCACTCCAACGTCTCCAGGAAAACTCTTCTCTGGCGTGCCCCATGCCATGCCAATCTGCCTCCCTGTCCTCGACTGAGCTGCACGGGGAAACCAAAACTGCTGGGCATTCCTTCTCGGCACTCATACCTGCAGACCCCACGCCTGCAGGAGAAAGCCGGCTTGCGTTCCTACTGCCACGAGAGCAGAGCTCTGCCTGTTACACGGCAGGCTTTCCGAAGAGGCTGAGGCCCGATAGCCTCCCTAGTGCATTCCCTGGATGAGCGAGTTAGCTACAGGCAGAACACCCCGTGAAGAGAGGTGGATTCAGGGAAGGGACCTGTGTGTCGCTAGAGTCTCTTTGGACGAGCTACGGATCACAAGGCGGTAGTCGGCGCGTTGACTGGCGGTGGGGGCCTGAGGACCCAAGCCTTGCATTCTCCTTTTTAAAGCACCATTCATGCTGCCTTGAAGCTACCTGCCTGAAACCGTTTGTGACGGGCCCCTCGTCGCTGGAGTCAGGGCTCGTGGAAGAGAAGCAGCTTTCTCTGAGTAAACAGGGTGCTTCCAGAGTCCCGGTAAGAGCTCATCCCGTCACGCTCTAGGGCTAAAGGGAAGCTCGATGGGAGGACTTCCCTCCAGCTAAGGCCTTCTAAGAGCCCCGCTGAGGCGGAAGCTCCGAGCGGTTTCCACGGGGCCTTAGTCGCGGTTCTGCTTTACTTTCACCCTCGTACGCTCTTCAAGACACGTTCAGACCCTCGCGGGGGCGCCTTGTACCCGACCAGGACGCTGAGTACCGGCAGGCTCCCCCGGCCTGCAAAGAAACAACTGCCCGAGCCGAAAGCCCTTCCCGCTGACTCCGTGTTGTTTGCCGAGTGCAGGGCAACACACACGGCGCTCTCCCGGGGGAGAGGTCGCTTTCCCCGGCACTCCGACGTCTCCAGGAAAACTCTTCTCTGGCGTGCCCCATGCCATGCCAATCTGCCTCCCTGTCCTCGACTGAGCTGCACGGGGAAACCAAAACTGCTGGGCATTCCTTCTCGGCACTCATACCTGCAGACCCCACGCCTGCAGGAGAAAGCCGGCTTTCGTTCCTACTGCCACGAGAGCAGAGCTCTGCCTGTTACACGGCAGGCTTTCCGAAGAGGCTGAGGCCCGATAGCCTCCCTAGTGCATTCCCTGGATGAGCGAGTTAGCTACAGGCAGAACACCCCATGAAGAGAGGTGGATTCAGGGAAGGGACCTGTGTGTCGCTAGAGTCTCTTTGGACGAGCTACGGATCACAAGGCGGTAGTCGGCGCGTTGACTGGAGGTGGGGGCCTGAGGACCCAAGCCTTGCATTCTCCTTTTTAAAGCACCATTCATGCTGCCTTGAAGCTACCTGCCTGAAACCGTTTGTGACGGGCCCCTCGTCGCTGGAGTCAGGGCTCGTGGAAGAGAAGCAGCTTTCTCTGAGTAAACAGGGTGCTTCCAGAGTCCCGGTAAGAGCTCATCCCGTCACGCTCTGGGGCTAAAGGGAAGCTCGATGGGAGGACTTCCCTCCAGCTAAGGCCTTCTAAGAGCCCCGCTGAGGCGGAAGCTCCGAGCGGTTTCCACGGGGCCTTAGTCGCGGTTCTGCTTTACTTTCACCCTCGTACGCTCTTCAAGACACGTTCAGACCCTCGCGGGGGCGCCCTGTACCCGACCAGGACGCTGAGTACCGGCAGGCTCCCCCGGCCTGCAAAGAAACAACTGCCCGGGCCGAAAGCCCTTCCCGCTCACTCCGTGTTGTTTGCCGAGTGCAGGGCAACACACACGGCGCTCTCCCGGGGGAGAGGTCGCTTTCCCAGGCACTCCAACGTCTCCAGGAAAACTCTTCTCTGGCGTGCCCCATGCCATGCCAATCTGCCTCCCTGTCCTCGACTGAGCTGCACGGGGAAACCAAAACTGCTGGGCATTCCTTCTCGGCACTCATACCTGCAGACCCCACGCCTGCAGGAGAAAGCCGGCTTGCGTTCCTACTGCCACGAGAGCAGAGCTCTGCCTGTTACACGGCAGGCTTTCCGAAGAGGCTGAGGCCCGATAGCCTCCCTAGTGCATTCCCTGGATGAGCGAGTTAGCTACAGGCAGAACACCCCGTGAAGAGAGGTGGATTCAGGGAAGGGACCTGTGTGTCGCTAGAGTCTCTTTGGACGAGCTACGGATCACAAGGCGGTAGTCGGCGCGTTGACTGGAGGTGGGGGCCTGAGGACCCAAGCCTTGCATTCTCCTTTTTAAAGCACCATTCATGCTGCCTTGAAGCTACCTGCCTGAAACCCTTTGTGACGGGCCCCTCGTCGCTGGAGTCAGGGCTCGTGGAAGAGAAGCAGCTTTCTCTGAGTAAACAGGGTGCTTCCAGAGTCCCGGTAAGAGCTCATCCCGTCACGCTCTGGGGCTAAAGGGAAGCTCGATGGGAGGACTTCCCTCCAGCTAAGGCCTTCTAAGAGCCCCGCTGAGGCGGAAGCTCCGAGCGGTTTCCACGGGGCCTTAGTCGCGGTTCTGCTTTACTTTCACCCTCGTACGCTCTTCAAGACACGTTCAGACCCTCGCGGGGGCGCCCTGTACCCGACCAGGACGCTGAGTACCGGCAGGCTCCCCCGGCCTGCAAAGAAACAACTGCCCGGGCCGAAAGCCCTTCCCGCTCACTCCGTGTTGTTTGCCGAGTGCAGGGCAACACACACGGCGCTCTCGCGGGGGAGAGGTCGCTTTCCCCGGCACTCCAACGTCTCCAGGAAAACTCTTCTCTGGCGTCCCCCATGCCATGCCAATCTGCCTCCCTGTCCTCGACTGAGCTGCACGGGGAAACCAAAACTGCTGGGCATTCCTTCTCGGCACTCATACCTGCAGACCCCACGCCTGCAGGAGAAAGCCGGCTTGCGTTCCTACTGCCACGAGAGCAGAGCTCTGCCTGTTACACGGCAGGCTTTCCGAAGAGGCTGAGGCCCGATAGCCTCCCTAGTGCATTCCCTGCATGAGCGAGTTAGCTATAGGCAGAACACCCCGTGAAGAGAGGTGGATTCAGGGAAGGGACCTGTGTGTCGCTAGAGTCTCTTTGGACGAGCTACGGATCACAAGGCGGTAGTCGGCGCGTTGACTGGAGGTGGGGGCCTGAGGACCCAAGCCTTGCATTCTCCTTTTTAAAGCACCATTCATGCTGCCTTGAAGCTACCTGCCTGAAACCGTTTGTGACGGGCCCCTCGTCGCTGGAGTCAGGGCTCGTGGAAGAGAAGCAGCTTTCTCTGAGTAAACAGGGTGCTTCCAGAGTCCCGGTAAGAGCTCATCCCGTCACGCTCTGGGGCTAAAGGGAAGCTCGATGGGAGGACTTCCCTCCAGCTAAGGCCTTCTAAGAGCCCCGCTGAGGCGGAAGCTCCGAGCGGTTTCCACGGGGCCTTAGTCGCGGTTCTGCTTTACTTTCACCCTCGTACGCTCTTCAAGACACGTTCAGACCCTCGCGGGGGCGCCCTGTACCCGACCAGGACGCTGAGTACCGGCAGGCTCCCCTGGCCTGCAAAGAAACAACTGCCCGGGCCGAAAGCCCTTCCCGCTCACTCCGTGTTGTTTGCCGAGTGCAGGGCAACACACACGGCGCTCTCCCGGGGGAGAGGTCGCTTTCCCCGGCACTCCAACGTCCCCAGGAAAACTCTTCTCTGGCGTGCCCCATGCCATGCCAATCTGCCTCCCTGTCCTCGACTGAGCTGCACGGGGAAACCAAAACTGCTGGGCATTCCTTCTCGGCACTCATACCTGCAGACCCCACGCCTGCAGGAGAAAGCCGGCTTGCGTTCCTACTGCCACGAGAGCAGAGCTCTGCCTGTTACACGGCAGGCTTTCCGAAGAGGCTGAGGCCCGATAGCCTCCCTAGTGCATTCCCTGGGTGAGCGAGTTAGCTACAGGCAGAACACCCCGTGAAGAGAGGTGGATTCAGGGAAGGGAACTGTGTGTCGCTAGAGTCTCTTTGGACGAGCTACGAATCACAAGGCGGTAGTCGGCGCGTTGACTGGAGGTGGGGGCCTGAGGACCCAAGCCTTGCATTCTCCTTTTTAAAGCACCATTCATGCTGCCTTGAAGCTACCTGCCTGAAACCGTTTGTGACGGGCCCCTCGTCGCTGGAGTCAGGGCTCGTGGAAGAGAAGCAGCTTTCTCTGAGTAAACAGGGTGCTTCCAGAGTCCCGGTAAGAGCTCATCCCGTCACGCTCTGGGGCTAAAGGGAAGCTCGATGGGAGGACTTCCCTCCAGCTAAGGCCTTCTAAGAGCCCCGCTGAGGCGGAAGCTCCGAGCGGTTTCCACGGGGCCTTAGTCGCGGTTCTGCTTTACTTTCACCCTCGTACGCTCTTCAAGACACCTTCAGACCCTCGCGGGGGCGCCCTGTACCCGACCAGGACGCTGAGTACCGGCAGGCTCCCCCGGCCAGCAAAGAAACAACTGCCCGGGCCGAAAGCCCTTCCCGCTCACTCCGTGTTGTTTGCCGAGTGCAGGGCAACACACACGAGGCTCTCCCGGGGGAGAGGTCGCTTTCCCAGGCACTCCAACGTCTCCAGGAAAACTCTTCTCTGGCGTGCCCCATGCCATGCCAATCTGCCTCCCTGTCCTCGACTGAGCTGCACGGGGAAACCAAAACTGCTGGGCATTCCTTCTCGGCACTCATACCTGCAGACCCCACGCCTGCAGGAGAAAGCCGGCTTGCGTTCCTACTGCCACGAGAGCAGAGCTCTGCCTGTTACACGGCAGGCTTTCCGAAGAGGCTGAGGCCCGATAGCCTCCCTAGTGCATTCCCTGGATGAGCGAGTTAGCTACAGGCAGAACACCCCGTGAAGAGAGGTGGATTCAGGGAAGGGACCTGTGTGTCGCTAGAGTCTCTTTGGACGAGCTACGGATCACAAGGCGGTAGTCGGCGCGTTGACTGGAGGTGGGGGCCTGAGGACCCAAGCCTTGCATTCTCCTTTTTAAAGCACCATTCATGCTGCCTTGAAGCTACCTGCCTGAAACCCTTTGTGACGGGCCCCTCGTCGCTGGAGTCAGGGCTCGTGGAAGAGAAGCAGCTTTCTCTGAGTAAACAGGGTGCTTCCAGAGTCCCGGTAAGAGCTCATCCCGTCACGCTCTGGGGCTAAAGGGAAGCTCGATGGGAGGACTTCCCTCCAGCTAAGGCCTTCTAAGAGCCCCGCTGAGGCGGAAGCTCCGAGCGGTTTCCACGGGGCCTTAGTCGCGGTTCTGCTTTACTTTCACCCTCGTACGCTCTTCAAGACACCTTCAGACCCTCGCGGGGGCGCCCTGTACCCGACCAGGACGCTGAGTACCGGCAGGCTCCCCCGGCCTGCAAAGAAACAACTGCCCGGGCCGAAAGCCCTTCCCGCTCACTCCGTGTTGTTTGCCGAGTGCAGGGCAACACACACGGCGCTCTCCCGGGGGAGAGGTCGCTTTCCCCGGCACTCCAACGTCTCCAGGAAAACTCTTCTCTGGCGTGCCCCATGCCATGCCAATCTGCCTCCCTGTCCTCGACTGAGCTGCACGGGGAAACCAAAACTGCTGGGCATTCCTTCTCGGCACTCATACCTGCAGACCCCACGCCTGCAGGAGAAAGCCGGCTTGCGTTCCTACTGCCACGAGAGCAGAGCTCTGCCTGTTACACGGCAGGCTTTCCGAAGAGGCTGAGGCCCGATAGCCTCCCTAGTGCATTCCCTGGATGAGCGAGTTAGCTACAGGCAGAACACCCCATGAAGAGAGGTGGATTCAGGGAAGGGACCTGTGTGTCGCTAGATTCTCTTTGGACGAGCTACGGATCACAAGGCGGTAGTCGGCGCGTTGACTGGCGGTGGGGGCCTGAGGACCCAAGCCTTGCATTCTCCTTTTTAAAGCACCATTCATGCTGCCTTGAAGCTACCTGCCTGAAACCCTTTGTGACGGGCCCCTCGTCGCTGGAGTCAGGGCTCGTGGAAGAGAAGCAGCTTTCTCTGAGTAAACAGGGTGCTTCCAGAGTCCCGGTAAGAGCTCATCCCGTCACGCTCTGGGGCTAAAGGGAAGCTCGATGGGAGGACTTCCCTCCAGCTAAGGCCTTCTAAGAGCCCCGCTGAGGCGGAAGCTCCGAGCGGTTTCCACGGGGCCTTAGTCGCGGTTCTGCTTTACTTTCACCCTCGTACGCTCTTCAAGACACCTTCAGACCCTCGCGGGGGCGCCCTGTACCCGACCAGGACGCTGAGTACCGGCAGGCTCCCCCGGCCTGCAAAGAAACAACTGCCCGGGCCGAAAGCCCTTCCCGCTCACTCCGTGTTGTTTGCCGAGTGCAGGGCAACACACACGGCGCTCTCCCGGGGGAGAGGTCGCTTTCCCAGGCACTCCAACGTCTCCAGGAAAACTCTTCTCTGGCGTGCCCCATGCCATGCCAATCTGCCTCCCTGTCCTCGACTGAGCTGCACGGGGAAACCAAAACTGCTGGGCATTCCTTCTCGGCACTCATACCTGCAGACCCCACGCCTGCAGGAGAAAGCCGGCTTGCGTTCCTACTGCCACGAGAGCAGAGCTCTGCCTGTTACACGGCAGGCTTTCCGAAGAGGCTGAGGCCCGATAGCCTCCCTAGTGCATTCCCTGGATGAGCGAGTTAGCTACAGGCAGAACACCCCATGAAGAGAGGTGGATTCAGGGAAGGGACCTGTGTGTCGCTAGAGTCTCTTTGGACGAGCTACGGATCACAAGGCGGTAGTCGGCGCGTTGACTGGAGGTGGGGGCCTGAGGACCCAAGCCTTGCATTCTCCTTTTTAAAGCACCATTCATGCTGCCTTGAAGCTACCTGCCTGAAACCCTTTGTGACGGGCCCCTCGTCGCTGGAGTCAGGGCTCGTGGAAGAGAAGCAGCTTTCTCTGAGTAAACAGGGTGCTTCCAGAGTCCCGGTAAGAGCTCATCCCGTCACGCTCTGGGGCTAAAGGGAAGCTCGATGGGAGGACTTCCCTCCAGCTAAGGCCTTCTAAGAGCCCCGCTGAGGCGGAAGCTCCGAGCGGTTTCCACGGGGCCTTAGTCGCGGTTCTGCTTTACTTTCACCCTCGTACGCTCTTCAAGACACGTTCAGACCCTCGCGGGGGCGCCCTGTACCCGACCAGGACGCTGAGTACCGGCAGGCTCCCCCGGCCTGCAAAGAAACAACTGCCCGGGCCGAAAGCCCTTCCCGCTCACTCCGTGTTGTTTGCCGAGTGCAGGGCAACACACACGGCGCTCTCCCGGGGGAGAGGTCGCTTTCCCCGGCACTCCAACGTCCCCAGGAAAACTCTTCTCTGGCGTGCCCCATGCCATGCCAATCTGCCTCCCTGTCCTCGACTGAGCTGCACGGGGAAACCAAAACTGCTGGGCATTCCTTCTCGGCACTCATACCTGCAGACCCCACGCCTGCAGGAGAAAGCCGGCTTGCGTTCCTACTGCCACGAGAGCAGAGCTCTGCCTGTTACACGGCAGGCTTTCCGAAGAGGCTGAGGCCCGATAGCCTCCCTAGTGCATTCCCTGGATGAGCGAGTTAGCTACAGGCAGAACAGCCCGTGAAGAGAGGTGGATTCAGGGAAGGGACCTGTATGTCGCTAGAGTCTCTTTGGACGAGCTACGGATCACAAGGCGGTAGTCGGCGCGTTGACTGGCGGTGGGGGCCTGAGGACCCAAGCCTTGCATTCTCCTTTTTAAAGCACCATTCATGCTGCCTTGAAGCTACCTGCCTGAAACCGTTTGTGACGGGCCCCTCGTCGCTGGAGTCAGGGCTCGTGGAAGAGAAGCAGCTTTCTCTGAGTAAACAGGGTGCTTCCAGAGTCCCGGTAAGAGCTCATCCCGTCACGCTCTGGGGCTAAAGGGAAGCTCGATGGGAGGACTTCCCTCCAGCTAAGGCCTTCTAAGAGCCCCGCTGAGGCGGAAGCTCCGAGCGGTTTCCACGGGGCCTTAGTCGCGGTTCTGCTTTACTTTCACCCTCGTACGCTCTTCAAGACACGTTCAGACCCTCGCGGGGGCGCCCTGTACCCGACCAGGACGCTGAGTACCGGCAGGCTCCCCCGGCCTGCAAAGAAACAACTGCCCGGGCCGAAAGCCCTTCCCGCTCACTCCGTGTTGTTTGCCGAGTGCAGGGCAACACACACGGCGCTCTCCCGGGGGAGAGGTCGCTTTCCCCGGCACTCCGACGTCTCCAGGAAAACTCTTCTCTGGCGTGCCCCATGCCATGCCAATCTGCCTCCCTGTCCTCGACTGAGCTGCACGGGGAAACCAAAACTGCTGGGCATTCCTTCTCGGCACTCATACCTGCAGACCCCACGCCTGCAGGAGAAAGCCGGCTTGCGTTCCTACTGCCACGAGAGCAGAGCTCTGCCTGTTACACGGCAGGCTTTCCGAAGAGGCTGAGGCCCGATAGCCTCCCTAGTGCATTCCCTGCATGAGCGAGTTAGCTACAGGCAGAACACCCCGTGAAGAGAGGTGGATTCAGGGAAGGGACCTGTGTGTCGCTAGAGTCTCTTTGGACGAGCTACGGATCACAAGGCGGTAGTCGGCGCGTTGACTGGAGGTGGGGGCCTGAGGACCCAAGCCTTGCATTCTCCTTTTTAAAGCACCATTCATGCTGCCTTGAAGCTACCTGCCTGAAACCCTTTGTGACGGGCCCCTCGTCGCTGGAGTCAGGGCTCGTGGAAGAGAAGCAGCTTTCTCTGAGTAAACAGGGTGCTTCCAGAGTCCCGGTAAGAGCTCATCCCGTCACGCTCTGGGGCTAAAGGGAAGCTCGATGGGAGGACTTCCCTCCAGCTAAGGCCTTCTAAGAGCCCCGCTGAGGCGGAAGCTCCGAGCGGTTTCCACGGGGCCTTAGTCGCGGTTCTGCTTTACTTTCACCCTCGTACGCTCTTCAAGACACCTTCAGACCCTCGCGGGGGCGCCCTGTACCCGACCAGGACGCTGAGTACCGGCAGGCTCCCCCGGCCTGCAAAGAAACAACTGCCCGGGCCGAAAGCCCTTCCCGCTCACTCCGTGTTGTTTGCCGAGTGCAGGGCAACACACACGGCGCTCTCCCGGGGGAGAGGTCGCTTTCCCAGGCACTCCAACGTCTCCAGGAAAACTCTTCTCTGGCGTGCCCCATGCCATGCCAATCTGCCTCCCTGTCCTCGACTGAGCTGCACGGGGAAACCAAAACTGCTGGGCATTCCTTCTCGGCACTCATACCTGCAGACCCCACGCCTGCAGGAGAAAGCCGGCTTGCGTTCCTACTGCCACGAGAGCAGAGCTCTGCCTGTTACACGGCAGGCTTTCCGAAGAGGCTGAGGCCCGATAGCCTCCCTAGTGCATTCCCTGGATGAGCGAGTTAGCTACAGGCAGAACACCCCGTGAAGAGAGGTGGATTCAGGGAAGGGACCTGTGTGTCGCTAGAATCTCTTTGGACGAGCTACGGATCACAAGGCGGTAGTCGGCGCGTTGACTGGAGGTGGGGGCCTGAGGACCCAAGCCTTGCATTCTCCTTTTTAAAGCACCATTCATGCTGCCTTGAAGCTACCTGCCTGAAACCCTTTGTGACGGGCCCCTCGTCGCTGGAGTCAGGGCTCGTGGAAGAGAAGCAGCTTTCTCTGAGTAAACAGGGTGCTTCCAGAGTCCCGGTAAGAGCTCATCCCGTCACGCTCTGGGGCTAAAGGGAAGCTCGATGGGAGGACTTCCCTCCAGCTAAGGCCTTCTAAGAGCCCCGCTGAGGCGGAAGCTCCGAGCGGTTTCCACGGGGCCTTAGTCGCGGTTCTGCTTTACTTTCACCCTCGTACGCTCTTCAAGACACGTTCAGACCCTCGCGGGGGCGCCCTGTACCCGACCAGGACGCTGAGTACCGGCAGGCTCCCCCGGCCTGCAAAGAAACAACTGCCCGGGCCGAAAGCCCTTCCCGCTCACTCCGTGTTGTTTGCCGAGTGCAGGGCAACACACACGGCGCTCTCCCGGGGGAGAGGTCGCTTTCCCCGGCACTCCAACGTCCCCAGGAAAACTCTTCTCTGGCGTGCCCCATGCCATGCCAATCTGCCTCCCTGTCCTCGACTGAGCTGCACGGGGAAACCAAAACTGCTGGGCATTCCTTCTCGGCACTCATACCTGCAGACCCCACGCCTGCAGGAGAAAGCCGGCTTGCGTTCCTACTGCCACGAGAGCAGAGCTCTGCCTGTTACACGGCAGGCTTTCCGAAGAGGCTGAGGCCCGATAGCCTCCCTAGTGCATTCCCTGGATGAGCGAGTTAGCTACAGGCAGAACACCCCGTGAAGAGAGGTGGATTCAGGGAAGGGACCTGTGTGTCGCTAGAGTCTCTTTGGACGAGCTACGGATCACAAGGCGGTAGTCGGCGCGTTGACTGGAGGTGGGGGCCTGAGGACCCAAGCCTTGCATTCTCCTTTTTAAAGCACCATTCATGCTGCCTTGAAGCTACCTGCCTGAAACCCTTTGTGACGGGCCCCTCGTCGCTGGAGTCAGGGCTCGTGGAAGAGAAGCAGCTTTCTCTGAGTAAACAGGGTGCTTCCAGAGTCCCGGTAAGAGCTCATCCCGTCACGCTCTGGGGCTAAAGGGAAGCTCGATGGGAGGACTTCCCTCCAGCTAAGGCCTTCTAAGAGCCCCGCTGAGGCTGAAGCTCCGAGCGGTTTCCACGGGGCCTTAGTCGCGGTTCTGCTTTACTTTCACCCTCGTACGCTCTTCAAGACACGTTCAGACCCTCGCGGGGGCGCCCTGTACCCGACCAGGACGCTGAGTACCGGCAGGCTCCCCCGGCCTGCAAAGAAACAACTGCCCGGGCCGAAAGCCCTTCCCGCTCACTCCGTGTTGTTTGCCGAGTGCAGGGCAACACACACGGCGCTCTCCCGGGGGAGAGGTCGCTTTCCCCGGCACTCCAACGTCTCCAGGAAAACTCTTCTCTGGCGTCCCCCATGCCATGCCAATCTGCCTCCCTGTCCTCGACTGAGCTGCACGGGGAAACCAAAACTGCTGGGCATTCCTTCTCGGCACTCATACCTGCAGACCCCACGCCTGCAGGAGAAAGCCGGCTTGCGTTCCTACTGCCACGAGAGCAGAGCTCTGCCTGTTACACGGCAGGCTTTCCGAAGAGGCTGAGGCCCGATAGCCTCCCTAGTGCATTCCCTGGATGAGCGAGTTAGCTACAGGCAGAACACCCCGTGAAGAGAGGTGGATTCAGGGAAGGGACCTGTGTGTCGCTAGAGTCTCTTTGGACGAGCTACGGATCACAAGGCGGTAGTCGGCGCGTTGACTGGCGGTGGGGGCCTGAGGACCCAAGCCTTGCATTCTCCTTTTTAAAGCACCATTCATGCTGCTTTGAAGCTACCTGCCTGAAACCCTTTGTGACGGGCCCCTCGTCGCTGGAGTCAGGGCTCGTGGAAGAGAAGCAGCTTTCTCTGAGTAAACAGGGTGCTTCCAGAGTCCCGGTAAGAGCTCATCCCGTCACGCTCTAGGGCTAAAGGGAAGCTCGATGGGAGGACTTCCCTCCAGCTAAGGCCTTCTAAGAGCCCCGCTGAGGCGGAAGCTCCGAGCGGTTTCCACGGGGCCTTAGTCGCGGTTCTGCTTTACTTTCACCCTCGTACGCTCTTCAAGACACGTTCAGACCCTCGCGGGGGCGCCCTGTACCCGACCAGGACGCTGAGTACCGGCAGGCTCCCCCGGCCTGCAAAGAAACAACTGCCCGGGCCGAAAGCCCTTCCCGCTCACTCCGTGTTGTTTGCCGAGTGCAGGGCAACACACACGGCGCTCTCCCGGGGGAGAGGTCGCTTTCCCAGGCACTCCAACGTCTCCAGGAAAACTCTTCTCTGGCGTGCCCCATGCCATGCCAATCTGCCTCCCTGTCCTCGACTGAGCTGCACGGGGAAACCAAAACTGCTGGGCATTCCTTCTCGGCACTCATACCTGCAGACCCCACGCCTGCAGGAGAAAGCCGGCTTGCGTTCCTACTGCCACGAGAGCAGAGCTCTGCCTGTTACACGGCAGGCTTTCCGAAGAGGCTGAGGCCCGATAGCCTCCCTAGTGCATTCCCTGGATGAGCGAGTTAGCTACAGGCAGAACACCCCGTGAAGAGAGGTGGATTCAGGGAAGGGACCTGTGTGTCGCTAGAGTCTCTTTGGACGAGCTACGGATCACAAGGCGGTAGTCGGCGCGTTGACTGGCGGTGGGGGCCTGAGGACCCAAGCCTTGCATTCTCCTTTTTAAAGCACCATTCATGCTGCCTTGAAGCTACCTGCCTGAAACCGTTTGTGACGGGCCCCTCGTCGCTGGAGTCAGGGCTCGTGGAAGAGAAGCAGCTTTCTCTGAGTAAACAGGGTGCTTCCAGAGTCCCGGTAAGAGCTCATCCCGTCACGCTCTAGGGCTAAAGGGAAGCTCGATGGGAGGACTTCCCTCCAGCTAAGGCCTTCTAAGAGCCCCGCTGAGGCGGAAGCTCCGAGCGGTTTCCACGGGGCCTTAGTCGCGGTTCTGCTTTACTTTCACCCTCGTACGCTCTTCAAGACACGTTCAGACCCTCGCGGGGGCGCCTTGTACCCGACCAGGACGCTGAGTACCGGCAGGCTCCCCCGGCCTGCAAAGAAACAACTGCCCGAGCCGAAAGCCCTTCCCGCTGACTCCGTGTTGTTTGCCGAGTGCAGGGCAACACACACGGCGCTCTCCCGGGGGAGAGGTCGCTTTCCCCGGCACTCCGACGTCTCCAGGAAAACTCTTCTCTGGCGTGCCCCATGCCATGCCAATCTGCCTCCCTGTCCTCGACTGAGCTGCACGGGGAAACCAAAACTGCTGGGCATTCCTTCTCGGCACTCATACCTGCAGACCCCACGCCTGCAGGAGAAAGCCGGCTTTCGTTCCTACTGCCACGAGAGCAGAGCTCTGCCTGTTACACGGCAGGCTTTCCGAAGAGGCTGAGGCCCGATAGCCTCCCTAGTGCATTCCCTGGATGAGCGAGTTAGCTACAGGCAGAACACCCCATGAAGAGAGGTGGATTCAGGGAAGGGACCTGTGTGTCGCTAGAGTCTCTTTGGACGAGCTACGGATCACAAGGCGGTAGTCGGCGCGTTGACTGGAGGTGGGGGCCTGAGGACCCAAGCCTTGCATTCTCCTTTTTAAAGCACCATTCATGCTGCCTTGAAGCTACCTGCCTGAAACCGTTTGTGACGGGCCCCTCGTCGCTGGAGTCAGGGCTCGTGGAAGAGAAGCAGCTTTCTCTGAGTAAACAGGGTGCTTCCAGAGTCCCGGTAAGAGCTCATCCCGTCACGCTCTGGGGCTAAAGGGAAGCTCGATGGGAGGACTTCCCTCCAGCTAAGGCCTTCTAAGAGCCCCGCTGAGGCGGAAGCTCCGAGCGGTTTCCACGGGGCCTTAGTCGCGGTTCTGCTTTACTTTCACCCTCGTACGCTCTTCAAGACACCTTCAGACCCTCGCGGGGGCGCCCTGTACCCGACCAGGACGCTGAGTACCGGCAGGCTCCCCCGGCCTGCAAAGAAACAACTGCCCGGGCCGAAAGCCCTTCCCGCTCACTCCGTGTTGTTTGCCGAGTGCAGGGCAACACACACGGCGCTCTCCCGGGGGAGAGGTCGCTTTCCCAGGCACTCCAACGTCTCCAGGAAAACTCTTCTCTGGCGTGCCCCATGCCATGCCAATCTGCCTCCCTGTCCTCGACTGAGCTGCACGGGGAAACCAAAACTGCTGGGCATTCCTTCTCGGCACTCATACCTGCAGACCCCACGCCTGCAGGAGAAAGCCGGCTTGCGTTCCTACTGCCACGAGAGCAGAGCTCTGCCTGTTACACGGCAGGCTTTCCGAAGAGGCTGAGGCCCGATAGCCTCCCTAGTGCATTCCCTGGATGAGCGAGTTAGCTACAGGCAGAACACCCCGTGAAGAGAGGTGGATTCAGGGAAGGGACCTGTGTGTCGCTAGAGTCTCTTTGGACGAGCTACGGATCACAAGGCGGTAGTCGGCGCGTTGACTGGAGGTGGGGGCCTGAGGACCCAAGCCTTGCATTCTCCTTTTTAAAGCACCATTCATGCTGCCTTGAAGCTACCTGCCTGAAACCCTTTGTGACGGGCCCCTCGTCGCTGGAGTCAGGGCTCGTGGAAGAGAAGCAGCTTTCTCTGAGTAAACAGGGTGCTTCCAGAGTCCCGGTAAGAGCTCATCCCGTCACGCTCTGGGGCTAAAGGGAAGCTCGATGGGAGGACTTCCCTCCAGCTAAGGCCTTCTAAGAGCCCCGCTGAGGCGGAAGCTCCGAGCGGTTTCCACGGGGCCTTAGTCGCGGTTCTGCTTTACTTTCACCCTCGTACGCTCTTCAAGACACGTTCAGACCCTCGCGGGGGCGCCCTGTACCCGACCAGGACGCTGAGTACCGGCAGGCTCCCCCGGCCTGCAAAGAAACAACTGCCCGGGCCGAAAGCCCTTCCCGCTCACTCCGTGTTGTTTGCCGAGTGCAGGGCAACACACACGGCGCTCTCGCGGGGGAGAGGTCGCTTTCCCCGGCACTCCAACGTCTCCAGGAAAACTCTTCTCTGGCGTCCCCCATGCCATGCCAATCTGCCTCCCTGTCCTCGACTGAGCTGCACGGGGAAACCAAAACTGCTGGGCATTCCTTCTCGGCACTCATACCTGCAGACCCCACGCCTGCAGGAGAAAGCCGGCTTGCGTTCCTACTGCCACGAGAGCAGAGCTCTGCCTGTTACACGGCAGGCTTTCCGAAGAGGCTGAGGCCCGATAGCCTCCCTAGTGCATTCCCTGCATGAGCGAGTTAGCTATAGGCAGAACACCCCGTGAAGAGAGGTGGATTCAGGGAAGGGACCTGTGTGTCGCTAGAGTCTCTTTGGACGAGCTACGGATCACAAGGCGGTAGTCGGCGCGTTGACTGGAGGTGGGGGCCTGAGGACCCAAGCCTTGCATTCTCCTTTTTAAAGCACCATTCATGCTGCCTTGAAGCTACCTGCCTGAAACCGTTTGTGACGGGCCCCTCGTCGCTGGAGTCAGGGCTCGTGGAAGAGAAGCAGCTTTCTCTGAGTAAACAGGGTGCTTCCAGAGTCCCGGTAAGAGCTCATCCCGTCACGCTCTGGGGCTAAAGGGAAGCTCGATGGGAGGACTTCCCTCCAGCTAAGGCCTTCTAAGAGCCCCGCTGAGGCGGAAGCTCCGAGCGGTTTCCACGGGGCCTTAGTCGCGGTTCTGCTTTACTTTCACCCTCGTACGCTCTTCAAGACACGTTCAGACCCTCGCGGGGGCGCCCTGTACCCGACCAGGACGCTGAGTACCGGCAGGCTCCCCTGGCCTGCAAAGAAACAACTGCCCGGGCCGAAAGCCCTTCCCGCTCACTCCGTGTTGTTTGCCGAGTGCAGGGCAACACACACGGCGCTCTCCCGGGGGAGAGGTCGCTTTCCCCGGCACTCCAACGTCCCCAGGAAAACTCTTCTCTGGCGTGCCCCATGCCATGCCAATCTGCCTCCCTGTCCTCGACTGAGCTGCACGGGGAAACCAAAACTGCTGGGCATTCCTTCTCGGCACTCATACCTGCAGACCCCACGCCTGCAGGAGAAAGCCGGCTTGCGTTCCTACTGCCACGAGAGCAGAGCTCTGCCTGTTACACGGCAGGCTTTCCGAAGAGGCTGAGGCCCGATAGCCTCCCTAGTGCATTCCCTGGGTGAGCGAGTTAGCTACAGGCAGAACACCCCGTGAAGAGAGGTGGATTCAGGGAAGGGAACTGTGTGTCGCTAGAGTCTCTTTGGACGAGCTACGAATCACAAGGCGGTAGTCGGCGCGTTGACTGGAGGTGGGGGCCTGAGGACCCAAGCCTTGCATTCTCCTTTTTAAAGCACCATTCATGCTGCCTTGAAGCTACCTGCCTGAAACCGTTTGTGACGGGCCCCTCGTCGCTGGAGTCAGGGCTCGTGGAAGAGAAGCAGCTTTCTCTGAGTAAACAGGGTGCTTCCAGAGTCCCGGTAAGAGCTCATCCCGTCACGCTCTGGGGCTAAAGGGAAGCTCGATGGGAGGACTTCCCTCCAGCTAAGGCCTTCTAAGAGCCCCGCTGAGGCGGAAGCTCCGAGCGGTTTCCACGGGGCCTTAGTCGCGGTTCTGCTTTACTTTCACCCTCGTACGCTCTTCAAGACACCTTCAGACCCTCGCGGGGGCGCCCTGTACCCGACCAGGACGCTGAGTACCGGCAGGCTCCCCCGGCCAGCAAAGAAACAACTGCCCGGGCCGAAAGCCCTTCCCGCTCACTCCGTGTTGTTTGCCGAGTGCAGGGCAACACACACGAGGCTCTCCCGGGGGAGAGGTCGCTTTCCCAGGCACTCCAACGTCTCCAGGAAAACTCTTCTCTGGCGTGCCCCATGCCATGCCAATCTGCCTCCCTGTCCTCGACTGAGCTGCACGGGGAAACCAAAACTGCTGGGCATTCCTTCTCGGCACTCATACCTGCAGACCCCACGCCTGCAGGAGAAAGCCGGCTTGCGTTCCTACTGCCACGAGAGCAGAGCTCTGCCTGTTACACGGCAGGCTTTCCGAAGAGGCTGAGGCCCGATAGCCTCCCTAGTGCATTCCCTGGATGAGCGAGTTAGCTACAGGCAGAACACCCCGTGAAGAGAGGTGGATTCAGGGAAGGGACCTGTGTGTCGCTAGAGTCTCTTTGGACGAGCTACGGATCACAAGGCGGTAGTCGGCGCGTTGACTGGAGGTGGGGGCCTGAGGACCCAAGCCTTGCATTCTCCTTTTTAAAGCACCATTCATGCTGCCTTGAAGCTACCTGCCTGAAACCCTTTGTGACGGGCCCCTCGTCGCTGGAGTCAGGGCTCGTGGAAGAGAAGCAGCTTTCTCTGAGTAAACAGGGTGCTTCCAGAGTCCCGGTAAGAGCTCATCCCGTCACGCTCTGGGGCTAAAGGGAAGCTCGATGGGAGGACTTCCCTCCAGCTAAGGCCTTCTAAGAGCCCCGCTGAGGCGGAAGCTCCGAGCGGTTTCCACGGGGCCTTAGTCGCGGTTCTGCTTTACTTTCACCCTCGTACGCTCTTCAAGACACGTTCAGACCCTCGCGGGGGCGCCCTGTACCCGACCAGGACGCTGAGTACCGGCAGGCTCCCCCGGCCTGCAAAGAAACAACTGCCCGGGCCGAAAGCCCTTCCCGCTCACTCCGTGTTGTTTGCCGAGTGCAGGGCAACACACACGGCGCTCTCCCGGGGGAGAGGTCGCTTTCCCCGGCACTCCAACGTCTCCAGGAAAACTCTTCTCTGGCGTGCCCCATGCCATGCCAATCTGCCTCCCTGTCCTCGACTGAGCTGCACGGGGAAACCAAAACTGCTGGGCATTCCTTCTCGGCACTCATACCTGCAGACCCCACGCCTGCAGGAGAAAGCCGGCTTGCGTTCCTACTGCCACGAGAGCAGAGCTCTGCCTGTTACACGGCAGGCTTTCCGAAGAGGCTGAGGCCCGATAGCCTCCCTAGTGCATTCCCTGGATGAGCGAGTTAGCTACAGGCAGAACACCCCATGAAGAGAGGTGGATTCAGGGAAGGGACCTGTGTGTCGCTAGATTCTCTTTGGACGAGCTACGGATCACAAGGCGGTAGTCGGCGCGTTGACTGGCGGTGGGGGCCTGAGGACCCAAGCCTTGCATTCTCCTTTTTAAAGCACCATTCATGCTGCCTTGAAGCTACCTGCCTGAAACCCTTTGTGACGGGCCCCTCGTCGCTGGAGTCAGGGCTCGTGGAAGAGAAGCAGCTTTCTCTGAGTAAACAGGGTGCTTCCAGAGTCCCGGTAAGAGCTCATCCCGTCACGCTCTGGGGCTAAAGGGAAGCTCGATGGGAGGACTTCCCTCCAGCTAAGGCCTTCTAAGAGCCCCGCTGAGGCGGAAGCTCCGAGCGGTTTCCACGGGGCCTTAGTCGCGGTTCTGCTTTACTTTCACCCTCGTACGCTCTTCAAGACACCTTCAGACCCTCGCGGGGGCGCCCTGTACCCGACCAGGACGCTGAGTACCGGCAGGCTCCCCCGGCCTGCAAAGAAACAACTGCCCGGGCCGAAAGCCCTTCCCGCTCACTCCGTGTTGTTTGCCGAGTGCAGGGCAACACACACGGCGCTCTCCCGGGGGAGAGGTCGCTTTCCCAGGCACTCCAACGTCTCCAGGAAAACTCTTCTCTGGCGTGCCCCATGCCATGCCAATCTGCCTCCCTGTCCTCGACTGAGCTGCACGGGGAAACCAAAACTGCTGGGCATTCCTTCTCGGCACTCATACCTGCAGACCCCACGCCTGCAGGAGAAAGCCGGCTTGCGTTCCTACTGCCACGAGAGCAGAGCTCTGCCTGTTACACGGCAGGCTTTCCGAAGAGGCTGAGGCCCGATAGCCTCCCTAGTGCATTCCCTGGATGAGCGAGTTAGCTACAGGCAGAACACCCCATGAAGAGAGGTGGATTCAGGGAAGGGACCTGTGTGTCGCTAGAGTCTCTTTGGACGAGCTACGGATCACAAGGCGGTAGTCGGCGCGTTGACTGGAGGTGGGGGCCTGAGGACCCAAGCCTTGCATTCTCCTTTTTAAAGCACCATTCATGCTGCCTTGAAGCTACCTGCCTGAAACCCTTTGTGACGGGCCCCTCGTCGCTGGAGTCAGGGCTCGTGGAAGAGAAGCAGCTTTCTCTGAGTAAACAGGGTGCTTCCAGAGTCCCGGTAAGAGCTCATCCCGTCACGCTCTGGGGCTAAAGGGAAGCTCGATGGGAGGACTTCCCTCCAGCTAAGGCCTTCTAAGAGCCCCGCTGAGGCGGAAGCTCCGAGCGGTTTCCACGGGGCCTTAGTCGCGGTTCTGCTTTACTTTCACCCTCGTACGCTCTTCAAGACACGTTCAGACCCTCGCGGGGGCGCCCTGTACCCGACCAGGACGCTGAGTACCGGCAGGCTCCCCCGGCCTGCAAAGAAACAACTGCCCGGGCCGAAAGCCCTTCCCGCTCACTCCGTGTTGTTTGCCGAGTGCAGGGCAACACACACGGCGCTCTCCCGGGGGAGAGGTCGCTTTCCCCGGCACTCCAACGTCCCCAGGAAAACTCTTCTCTGGCGTGCCCCATGCCATGCCAATCTGCCTCCCTGTCCTCGACTGAGCTGCACGGGGAAACCAAAACTGCTGGGCATTCCTTCTCGGCACTCATACCTGCAGACCCCACGCCTGCAGGAGAAAGCCGGCTTGCGTTCCTACTGCCACGAGAGCAGAGCTCTGCCTGTTACACGGCAGGCTTTCCGAAGAGGCTGAGGCCCGATAGCCTCCCTAGTGCATTCCCTGGATGAGCGAGTTAGCTACAGGCAGAACAGCCCGTGAAGAGAGGTGGATTCAGGGAAGGGACCTGTATGTCGCTAGAGTCTCTTTGGACGAGCTACGGATCACAAGGCGGTAGTCGGCGCGTTGACTGGCGGTGGGGGCCTGAGGACCCAAGCCTTGCATTCTCCTTTTTAAAGCACCATTCATGCTGCCTTGAAGCTACCTGCCTGAAACCGTTTGTGACGGGCCCCTCGTCGCTGGAGTCAGGGCTCGTGGAAGAGAAGCAGCTTTCTCTGAGTAAACAGGGTGCTTCCAGAGTCCCGGTAAGAGCTCATCCCGTCACGCTCTGGGGCTAAAGGGAAGCTCGATGGGAGGACTTCCCTCCAGCTAAGGCCTTCTAAGAGCCCCGCTGAGGCGGAAGCTCCGAGCGGTTTCCACGGGGCCTTAGTCGCGGTTCTGCTTTACTTTCACCCTCGTACGCTCTTCAAGACACGTTCAGACCCTCGCGGGGGCGCCCTGTACCCGACCAGGACGCTGAGTACCGGCAGGCTCCCCCGGCCTGCAAAGAAACAACTGCCCGGGCCGAAAGCCCTTCCCGCTCACTCCGTGTTGTTTGCCGAGTGCAGGGCAACACACACGGCGCTCTCCCGGGGGAGAGGTCGCTTTCCCCGGCACTCCGACGTCTCCAGGAAAACTCTTCTCTTGCGTGCCCCATGCCATGCCAATCTGCCTCCCTGTCCTCGACTGAGCTGCACGGGGAAACCAAAACTGCTGGGCATTCCTTCTCGGCACTCATACCTGCAGACCCCACGCCTGCAGGAGAAAGCCGGCTTGCGTTCCTACTGCCACGAGAGCAGAGCTCTGCCTGTTACACGGCAGGCTTTCCGAAGAGGCTGAGGCCCGATAGCCTCCCTAGTGCATTCCCTGCATGAGCGAGTTAGCTACAGGCAGAACACCCCGTGAAGAGAGGTGGATTCAGGGAAGGGACCTGTGTGTCGCTAGAGTCTCTTTGGACGAGCTACGGATCACAAGGCGGTAGTCGGCGCGTTGACTGGAGGTGGGGGCCTGAGGACCCAAGCCTTGCATTCTCCTTTTTAAAGCACCATTCATGCTGCCTTGAAGCTACCTGCCTGAAACCCTTTGTGACGGGCCCCTCGTCGCTGGAGTCAGGGCTCGTGGAAGAGAAGCAGCTTTCTCTGAGTAAACAGGGTGCTTCCAGAGTCCCGGTAAGAGCTCATCCCGTCACGCTCTGGGGCTAAAGGGAAGCTCGATGGGAGGACTTCCCTCCAGCTAAGGCCTTCTAAGAGCCCCGCTGAGGCGGAAGCTCCGAGCGGTTTCCACGGGGCCTTAGTCGCGGTTCTGCTTTACTTTCACCCTCGTACGCTCTTCAAGACACCTTCAGACCCTCGCGGGGGCGCCCTGTACCCGACCAGGACGCTGAGTACCGGCAGGCTCCCCCGGCCTGCAAAGAAACAACTGCCCGGGCCGAAAGCCCTTCCCGCTCACTCCGTGTTGTTTGCCGAGTGCAGGGCAACACACACGGCGCTCTCCCGGGGGAGAGGTCGCTTTCCCAGGCACTCCAACGTCTCCAGGAAAACTCTTCTCTGGCGTGCCCCATGCCATGCCAATCTGCCTCCCTGTCCTCGACTGAGCTGCACGGGGAAACCAAAACTGCTGGGCATTCCTTCTCGGCACTCATACCTGCAGACCCCACGCCTGCAGGAGAAAGCCGGCTTGCGTTCCTACTGCCACGAGAGCAGAGCTCTGCCTGTTACACGGCAGGCTTTCCGAAGAGGCTGAGGCCCGATAGCCTCCCTAGTGCATTCCCTGGATGAGCGAGTTAGCTACAGGCAGAACACCCCGTGAAGAGAGGTGGATTCAGGGAAGGGACCTGTGTGTCGCTAGAATCTCTTTGGACGAGCTACGGATCACAAGGCGGTAGTCGGCGCGTTGACTGGAGGTGGGGGCCTGAGGACCCAAGCCTTGCATTCTCCTTTTTAAAGCACCATTCATGCTGCCTTGAAGCTACCTGCCTGAAACCCTTTGTGACGGGCCCCTCGTCGCTGGAGTCAGGGCTCGTGGAAGAGAAGCAGCTTTCTCTGAGTAAACAGGGTGCTTCCAGAGTCCCGGTAAGAGCTCATCCCGTCACGCTCTGGGGCTAAAGGGAAGCTCGATGGGAGGACTTCCCTCCAGCTAAGGCCTTCTAAGAGCCCCGCTGAGGCGGAAGCTCCGAGCGGTTTCCACGGGGCCTTAGTCGCGGTTCTGCTTTACTTTCACCCTCGTACGCTCTTCAAGACACCTTCAGACCCTCGCGGGGGCGCCCTGTACCCGACCAGGACGCTGAGTACCGGCAGGCTCCCCCGGCCTGCAAAGAAACAACTGCCCGGGCCGAAAGCCCTTCCCGCTCACTCCGTGTTGTTTGCCGAGTGCAGGGCAACACACACGGCGCTCTCCCGGGGGAGAGGTCGCTTTCCCCGGCACTCCAACGTCCCCAGGAAAACTCTTCTCTGGCGTGCCCCATGCCATGCCAATCTGCCTCCCTGTCCTCGACTGAGCTGCACGGGGAAACCAAAACTGCTGGGCATTCCTTCTCGGCACTCATACCTGCAGACCCCACGCCTGCAGGAGAAAGCCGGCTTGCGTTCCTACTGCCACGAGAGCAGAGCTCTGCCTGTTACACGGCAGGCTTTCCGAAGAGGCTGAGGCCCGATAGCCTCCCTAGTGCATTCCCTGGATGAGCGAGTTAGCTACAGGCAGAACACCCCGTGAAGAGAGGTGGATTCAGGGAAGGGACCTGTGTGTCGCTAGAGTCTCTTTGGACGAGCTACGGATCACAAGGCGGTAGTCGGCGCGTTGACTGGAGGTGGGGGCCTGAGGACCCAAGCCTTGCATTCTCCTTTTTAAAGCACCATTCATGCTGCCTTGAAGCTACCTGCCTGAAACCCTTTGTGACGGGCCCCTCGTCGCTGGAGTCAGGGCTCGTGGAAGAGAAGCAGCTTTCTCTGAGTAAACAGGGTGCTTCCAGAGTCCCGGTAAGAGCTCATCCCGTCACGCTCTGGGGCTAAAGGGAAGCTCGATGGGAGGACTTCCCTCCAGCTAAGGCCTTCTAAGAGCCCCGCTGAGGCTGAAGCTCCGAGCGGTTTCCACGGGGCCTTAGTCGCGGTTCTGCTTTACTTTCACCCTCGTACGCTCTTCAAGACACGTTCAGACCCTCGCGGGGGCGCCCTGTACCCGACCAGGACGCTGAGTACCGGCAGGCTCCCCCGGCCTGCAAAGAAACAACTGCCCGGGCCGAAAGCCCTTCCCGCTCACTCCGTGTTGTTTGCCGAGTGCAGGGCAACACACACGGCGCTCTCCCGGGGGAGAGGTCGCTTTCCCCGGCACTCCAACGTCTCCAGGAAAACTCTTCTCTGGCGTGCCCCATGCCATGCCAATCTGCCTCCCTGTCCTCGACTGAGCTGCACGGGGAAACCAAAACTGCTGGGCATTCCTTCTCGGCACTCATACCTGCAGACCCCACGCCTGCAGGAGAAAGCCGGCTTGCGTTCCTACTGCCACGAGAGCAGAGCTCTGCCTGTTACACGGCAGGCTTTCCGAAGAGGCTGAGGCCCGATAGCCTCCCTAGTGCATTCCCTGGATGAGCGAGTTAGCTACAGGCAGAACACCCCATGAAGAGAGGTGGATTCAGGGAAGGGACCTGTGTGTCGCTAGATTCTCTTTGGACGAGCTACGGATCACAAGGCGGTAGTCGGCGCGTTGACTGGCGGTGGGGGCCTGAGGACCCAAGCCTTGCATTCTCCTTTTTAAAGCACCATTCATGCTGCCTTGAAGCTACCTGCCTGAAACCCTTTGTGACGGGCCCCTCGTCGCTGGAGTCAGGGCTCGTGGAAGAGAAGCAGCTTTCTCTGAGTAAACAGGGTGCTTCCAGAGTCCCGGTAAGAGCTCATCCCGTCACGCTCTGGGGCTAAAGGGAAGCTCGATGGGAGGACTTCCCTCCAGCTAAGGCCTTCTAAGAGCCCCGCTGAGGCGGAAGCTCCGAGCGGTTTCCACGGGGCCTTAGTCGCGGTTCTGCTTTACTTTCACCCTCGTACGCTCTTCAAGACACCTTCAGACCCTCGCGGGGGCGCCCTGTACCCGACCAGGACGCTGAGTACCGGCAGGCTCCCCCGGCCTGCAAAGAAACAACTGCCCGGGCCGAAAGCCCTTCCCGCTCACTCCGTGTTGTTTGCCGAGTGCAGGGCAACACACACGGCGCTCTCCCGGGGGAGAGGTCGCTTTCCCAGGCACTCCAACGTCTCCAGGAAAACTCTTCTCTGGCGTGCCCCATGCCATGCCAATCTGCCTCCCTGTCCTCGACTGAGCTGCACGGGGAAACCAAAACTGCTGGGCATTCCTTCTCGGCACTCATACCTGCAGACCCCACGCCTGCAGGAGAAAGCCGGCTTGCGTTCCTACTGCCACGAGAGCAGAGCTCTGCCTGTTACACGGCAGGCTTTCCGAAGAGGCTGAGGCCCGATAGCCTCCCTAGTGCATTCCCTGGATGAGCGAGTTAGCTACAGGCAGAACACCCCATGAAGAGAGGTGGATTCAGGGAAGGGACCTGTGTGTCGCTAGAGTCTCTTTGGACGAGCTACGGATCACAAGGCGGTAGTCGGCGCGTTGACTGGAGGTGGGGGCCTGAGGACCCAAGCCTTGCATTCTCCTTTTTAAAGCACCATTCATGCTGCCTTGAAGCTACCTGCCTGAAACCCTTTGTGACGGGCCCCTCGTCGCTGGAGTCAGGGCTCGTGGAAGAGAAGCAGCTTTCTCTGAGTAAACAGGGTGCTTCCAGAGTCCCGGTAAGAGCTCATCCCGTCACGCTCTGGGGCTAAAGGGAAGCTCGATGGGAGGACTTCCCTCCAGCTAAGGCCTTCTAAGAGCCCCGCTGAGGCGGAAGCTCCGAGCGGTTTCCACGGGGCCTTAGTCGCGGTTCTGCTTTACTTTCACCCTCGTACGCTCTTCAAGACACGTTCAGACCCTCGCGGGGGCGCCCTGTACCCGACCAGGACGCTGAGTACCGGCAGGCTCCCCCGGCCTGCAAAGAAACAACTGCCCGGGCCGAAAGCCCTTCCCGCTCACTCCGTGTTGTTTGCCGAGTGCAGGGCAACACACACGGCGCTCTCCCGGGGGAGAGGTCGCTTTCCCCGGCACTCCAACGTCCCCAGGAAAACTCTTCTCTGGCGTGCCCCATGCCATGCCAATCTGCCTCCCTGTCCTCGACTGAGCTGCACGGGGAAACCAAAACTGCTGGGCATTCCTTCTCGGCACTCATACCTGCAGACCCCACGCCTGCAGGAGAAAGCCGGCTTGCGTTCCTACTGCCACGAGAGCAGAGCTCTGCCTGTTACACGGCAGGCTTTCCGAAGAGGCTGAGGCCCGATAGCCTCCCTAGTGCATTCCCTGGATGAGCGAGTTAGCTACAGGCAGAACAGCCCGTGAAGAGAGGTGGATTCAGGGAAGGGACCTGTATGTCGCTAGAGTCTCTTTGGACGAGCTACGGATCACAAGGCGGTAGTCGGCGCGTTGACTGGCGGTGCGGGCCTGAGGACCCAAGCCTTGCATTCTCCTTTTTAAAGCACCATTCATGCTGCCTTGAAGCTACCTGCCTGAAACCGTTTGTGACGGGCCCCTCGTCGCTGGAGTCAGGGCTCGTGGAAGAGAAGCAGCTTTCTCTGAGTAAACAGGGTGCTTCCAGAGTCCCGGTAAGAGCTCATCCCGTCACGCTCTGGGGCTAAAGGGAAGCTCGATGGGAGGACTTCCCTCCAGCTAAGGCCTTCTAAGAGCCCCGCTGAGGCGGAAGCTCCGAGCGGTTTCCACGGGGCCTTAGTCGCGGTTCTGCTTTACTTTCACCCTCGTACGCTCTTCAAGACACGTTCAGACCCTCGCGGGGGCGCCCTGTACCCGACCAGGACGCTGAGTACCGGCAGGCTCCCCCGGCCTGCAAAGAAACAACTGCCCGGGCCGAAAGCCCTTCCCGCTCACTCCGTGTTGTTTGCCGAGTGCAGGGCAACACACACGGCGCTCTCCCGGGGGAGAGGTCGCTTTCCCCGGCACTCCGACGTCTCCAGGAAAACTCTTCTCTGGCGTGCCCCATGCCATGCCAATCTGCCTCCCTGTCCTCGACTGAGCTGCACGGGGAAACCAAAACTGCTGGGCATTCCTTCTCGGCACTCATACCTGCAGACCCCACGCCTGCAGGAGAAAGCCGGCTTGCGTTCCTACTGCCACGAGAGCAGAGCTCTGCCTGTTACACGGCAGGCTTTCCGAAGAGGCTGAGGCCCGATAGCCTCCCTAGTGCATTCCCTGGATGAGCGAGTTAGCTACAGGCAGAACACCCCGTGAAGAGAGGTGGATTCAGGGAAGGGACCTGTGTGTCGCTAGAGTCTCTTTGGACGAGCTACGGATCACAAGGCGGTAGTCGGCGCGTTGACTGGAGGTGGGGGCCTGAGGACCCAAGCCTTGCATTCTCCTTTTTAAAGCACCATTCATGCTGCCTTGAAGCTACCTGCCTGAAACCCTTTGTGACGGGCCCCTCGTCGCTGGAGTCAGGGCTCGTGGAAGAGAAGCAGCTTTCTCTGAGTAAACAGGGTGCTTCCAGAGTCCCGGTAAGAGCTCATCCCGTCACGCTCTGGGGCTAAAGGGAAGCTCGATGGGAGGACTTCCCTCCAGCTAAGGCCTTCTAAGAGCCCCGCTGAGGCGGAAGCTCCGAGCGGTTTCCACGGGGCCTTAGTCGCGGTTCTGCTTTACTTTCACCCTCGTACGCTCTTCAAGACACCTTCAGACCCTCGCGGGGGCGCCCTGTACCCGACCAGGACGCTGAGTACCGGCAGGCTCCCCCGGCCTGCAAAGAAACAACTGCCCGGGCCGAAAGCCCTTCCCGCTCACTCCGTGTTGTTTGCCGAGTGCAGGGCAACACACACGGCGCTCTCCCGGGGGAGAGGTCGCTTTCCCAGGCACTCCAACGTCTCCAGGAAAACTCTTCTCTGGCGTGCCCCATGCCATGCCAATCTGCCTCCCTGTCCTCGACTGAGCTGCACGGGGAAACCAAAACTGCTGGGCATTCCTTCTCGGCACTCATACCTGCAGACCCCACGCCTGCAGGAGAAAGCCGGCTTTCGTTCCTACTGCCACGAGAGCAGAGCTCTGCCTGTTACACGGCAGGCTTTCCGAAGAGGCTGAGGCCCGATAGCCTCCCTAGTGCATTCCCTGGATGAGCGAGTTAGCTACAGGCAGAACACCCCGTGAAGAGAGGTGGATTCAGGGAAGGGACCTGTGTGTCGCTAGAATCTCTTTGGACGAGCTACGGATCACAAGGCGGTAGTCGGCGCGTTGACTGGAGGTGGGGGCCTGAGGACCCAAGCCTTGCATTCTCCTTTTTAAAGCACCATTCATGCTGCCTTGAAGCTACCTGCCTGAAACCCTTTGTGACGGGCCCCTCGTCGCTGGAGTCAGGGCTCGTGGAAGAGAAGCAGCTTTCTCTGAGTAAACAGGGTGCTTCCAGAGTCCCGGTAAGAGCTCATCCCGTCACGCTCTGGGGCTAAAGGGAAGCTCGATGGGAGGACTTCCCTCCAGCTAAGGCCTTCTAAGAGCCCCGCTGAGGCGGAAGCTCCGAGCGGTTTCCACGGGGCCTTAGTCGCGGTTCTGCTTTACTTTCACCCTCGTACGCTCTTCAAGACACCTTCAGACCCTCGCGGGGGCGCCCTGTACCCGACCAGGACGCTGAGTACCGGCAGGCTCCCCCGGCCTGCAAAGAAACAACTGCCCGGGCCGAAAGCCCTTCCCGCTCACTCCGTGTTGTTTGCCGAGTGCAGGGCAACACACACGGCGCTCTCCCGGGGGAGAGGTCGCTTTCCCCGGCACTCCAACGTCCCCAGGAAAACTCTTCTCTGGCGTGCCCCATGCCATGCCAATCTGCCTCCCTGTCCTCGACTGAGCTGCACGGGGAAACCAAAACTGCTGGGCATTCCTTCTCGGCACTCATACCTGCAGACCCCACGCCTGCAGGAGAAAGCCGGCTTGCGTTCCTACTGCCACGAGAGCAGAGCTCTGCCTGTTACACGGCAGGCTTTCCGAAGAGGCTGAGGCCCGATAGCCTCCCTAGTGCATTCCCTGGATGAGCGAGTTAGCTACAGGCAGAACACCCCGTGAAGAGAGGTGGATTCAGGGAAGGGACCTGTGTGTCGCTAGAGTCTCTTTGGACGAGCTACGGATCACAAGGCGGTAGTCGGCGCGTTGACTGGAGGTGGGGGCCTGAGGACCCAAGCCTTGCATTCTCCTTTTTAAAGCACCATTCATGCTGCCTTGAAGCTACCTGCCTGAAACCCTTTGTGACGGGCCCCTCGTCGCTGGAGTCAGGGCTCGTGGAAGAGAAGCAGCTTTCTCTGAGTAAACAGGGTGCTTCCAGAGTCCCGGTAAGAGCTCATCCCGTCACGCTCTGGGGCTAAAGGGAAGCTCGATGGGAGGACTTCCCTCCAGCTAAGGCCTTCTAAGAGCCCCGCTGAGGCGGAAGCTCCGAGCGGTTTCCACGGGGCCTTAGTCGCGGTTCTGCTTTACTTTCACCCTCGTACGCTCTTCAAGACACCTTCAGACCCTCGCGGGGGCGCCCTGTACCCGACCAGGACGCTGAGTACCGGCAGGCTCCCCCGGCCTGCAAAGAAACAACTGCCCGGGCCGAAAGCCCTTCCCGCTCACTCCGTGTTGTTTGCCGAGTGCAGGGCAACACACACGGCGCTCTTCCGGGGGAGAGGTCGCTTTCCCAGGCACTCCAACGTCTCCAGGAAAACTCTTCTCTGGCGTGCCCCATGCCATGCCAATCTGCCTCCCTGTCCTCGACTGAGCTGCACGGGGAAACCAAAACTGCTGGGCATTCCTTCTCGGCACTCATACCTGCAGACCCCACGCCTGCAGGAGAAAGCCGGCTTGCGTTCCTACTGCCACGAGAGCAGAGCTCTGCCTGTTACACGGCAGGCTTTCCGAAGAGGCTGAGGCCCGATAGCCTCCCTAGTGCATTCCCTGGATGAGCGAGTTAGCTACAGGCAGAACACCCCGTGAAGAGAGGTGGATTCAGGGAAGGGACCTGTGTGTCGCTAGAGTCTCTTTGGACGAGCTACGGATCACAAGGCGGTAGTCGGCGCGTTGACTGGAGGTGGGGGCCTGAGGACCCAAGCCTTGCATTCTCCTTTTTAAAGCACCATTCATGCTGCCTTGAAGCTACCTGCCTGAAACCCTTTGTGACGGGCCCCTCGTCGCTGGAGTCAGGGCTCGTGGAAGAGAAGCAGCTTTCTCTGAGTAAACAGGGTGCTTCCAGAGTCCCGGTAAGAGCTCATCCCGTCACGCTCTGGGGCTAAAGGGAAGCTCGATGGGAGGACTTCCCTCCAGCTAAGGCCTTCTAAGAGCCCCGCTGAGGCGGAAGCTCCGAGCGGTTTCCACGGGGCCTTAGTCGCGGTTCTGCTTTACTTTCACCCTCGTACGCTCTTCAAGACACGTTCAGACCCTCGCGGGGGCGCCCTGTACCCGACCAGGACGCTGAGTACCGGCAGGCTCCCCCGGCCTGCAAAGAAACAACTGCCCGGGCCGAAAGCCCTTCCCGCTCACTCCGTGTTGTTTGCCGAGTGCAGGGCAACACACACGGCGCTCTCGCGGGGGAGAGGTCGCTTTCCCCGGCACTCCAACGTCTCCAGGAAAACTCTTCTCTGGCGTCCCCCATGCCATGCCAATCTGCCTCCCTGTCCTCGACTGAGCTGCACGGGGAAACCAAAACTGCTGGGCATTCCTTCTCGGCACTCATACCTGCAGACCCCACGCCTGCAGGAGAAAGCCGGCTTGCGTTCCTACTGCCACGAGAGCAGAGCTCTGCCTGTTACACGGCAGGCTTTCCGAAGAGGCTGAGGCCCGATAGCCTCCCTAGTGCATTCCCTGGATGAGCGAGTTAGCTACAGGCAGAACACCCCGTGAAGAGAGGTGGATTCAGGGAAGGGACCTGTGTGTCGCTAGAGTCTCTTTGGACGAGCTACGGATCACAAGGCGGTAGTCGGCGCGTTGACTGGAGGTGGGGGCCTGAGGACCCAAGCCTTGCATTCTCCTTTTTAAAGCACCATTCATGCTGCCTTGAAGCTACCTGCCTGAAACCGTTTGTGACGGGCCCCTCGTCGCTGGAGTCAGGGCTCGTGGAAGAGAAGCAGCTTTCTCTGAGTAAACAGGGTGCTTCCAGAGTCCCGGTAAGAGCTCATCCCGTCACGCTCTGGGGCTAAAGGGAAGCTCGATGGGAGGACTTCCCTCCAGCTAAGGCCTTCTAAGAGCCCCGCTGAGGCGGAAGCTCCGAGCGGTTTCCACGGGGCCTTAGTCGCGGTTCTGCTTTACTTTCACCCTCGTACGCTCTTCAAGACACGTTCAGACCCTCGCGGGGGCGCCGTGTACCCGACCAGGACGCTGAGTACCGGCAGGCTCCCCTGGCCTGCAAAGAAACAACTGCCCGGGCCGAAAGCCCTTCCCGCTCACTCCGTGTTGTTTGCCGAGTGCAGGGCAACACACACGGCGCTCTCCCGGGGGAGAGGTCGCTTTCCCCGGCACTCCAACGTCCCCAGGAAAACTCTTCTCTGGCGTGCCCCATGCCATGCCAATCTGCCTCCCTGTCCTCGACTGAGCTGCACGGGGAAACCAAAACTGCTGGGCATTCCTTCTCGGCACTCATACCTGCAGACCCCACGCCTGCAGGAGAAAGCCGGCTTGCGTTCCTACTGCCACGAGAGCAGAGCTCTGCCTGTTACACGGCAGGCTTTCCGAAGAGGCTGAGGCCCGATAGCCTCCCTAGTGCATTCCCTGGGTGAGCGAGTTAGCTACAGGCAGAACACCCCGTGAAGAGAGGTGGATTCAGGGAAGGGAACGGTGTGTCGCTAGAGTCTCTTTGGACGAGCTACGAATCACAAGGCGGTAGTCGGCGCGTTGACTGGAGGTGGGGGCCTGAGGACCCAAGCCTTGCATTCTCCTTTTTAAAGCACCATTCATGCTGCCTTGAAGCTACCTGCCTGAAACCGTTTGTGACGGGCCCCTCGTCGCTGGAGTCAGGGCTCGTGGAAGAGAAGCAGCTTTCTCTGAGTAAACAGGGTGCTTCCAGAGTCACGGTAAGAGCTCATCCCGTCACGCTCTGGGGCTAAAGGGAAGCTCGATGGGAGGACTTCCCTCCAGCTAAGGCCTTCTAAGAGCCCCGCTGAGGCGGAAGCTCCGAGCGGTTTCCAGGGGGCCTTAGTCGCGGTTCTGCTTTACTTTCACCCTCGTACGCTCTTCAAGACACCTTCAGACCCTCGCGGGGGCGCCCTGTACCCGACCAGGACGCTGAGTACCGGCAGGCTCCCCCGGCCAGCAAAGAAACAACTGCCCGGGCCGAAAGCCCTTCCCGCTCACTCCGTGTTGTTTGCCGAGTGCAGGGCAACACACACGAGGCTCTCCCGGGGGAGAGGTCGCTTTCCCCGGCACTCCATCGTCTCCAGGAAAACTCTTCTCTGGCGTGCCCCATGCCATGCCAATCTGCCTCCCTGTCCTCGACTGAGCTGCACGGGGAAACCAAAACTGCTGGGCATTCCTTCTCGGCACTCATACCTGCAGACCCCACGCCTGCAGGAGAAAGCCGGCTTGCGTTCCTACTGCCACGAGAGCAGAGCTCTGCCTGTTACACGGCAGGCTTTCCGAAGAGGCTGAGGCCCGATAGCCTCCCTAGTGCATTCCCTGGATGAGCGAGTTAGCTACAGGCAGAACACCCCGTGAAGAGAGGTGGATTCAGGGAAGGGACCTGTGTGTCGCTAGAGTCTCTTTGGACGAGCTACGGATCACAAGGCGGTAGTCGGCGCGTTGACTGGCGGTGGGGGCCTGAGGACCCAAGCCTTGCATTCTCCTTTTTAAAGCACCATTCATGCTGCCTTGAAGCTACCTGCCTGAAACCCTTTGTGACGGGCCCCTCGTCGCTGGAGTCAGGGCTCGTGGAAGAGAAGCAGCTTTCTCTGAGTAAACAGGGTGCTTCCAGAGTCCCGGTAAGAGCTCATCCCGTCACGCTCTGGGGCTAAAGGGAAGCTCGATGGGAGGACTTCCCTCCAGCTAAGGCCTTCTAAGAGCCCCGCTGAGGCGGAAGCTCCGAGCGGTTTCCACGGGGCCTTAGTCGCGGTTCTGCTTTACTTTCACCCTCGTACGCTCTTCAAGACACCTTCAGACCCTCGCGGGGGCGCCCTGTACCCGACCAGGACGCTGAGTACCGGCAGGCTCCCCCGGCCTGCAAAGAAACAACTGCCCGGGCCGAAAGCCCTTCCCGCTCACTCCGTGTTGTTTGCCGAGTGCAGGGCAACACACACGGCGCTCTCCCGGGGGAGAGGTCGCTTTCCCCGGCACTCCAACGTCCCCAGGAAAACTCTTCTCTGGCGTGCCCCATGCCATGCCAATCTGCCTCCCTGTCCTCGACTGAGCTGCACGGGGAAACCAAAACTGCTGGGCATTCCTTCTCGGCACTCATACCTGCAGACCCCACGCCTGCAGGAGAAAGCCGGCTTGCGTTCCTACTGCCACGAGAGCAGAGCTCTGCCTGTTACACGGCAGGCTTTCCGAAGAGGCTGAGGCCCGATAGCCTCCCTAGTGCATTCCCTGGATGAGCGAGTTAGCTACAGGCAGAACAGCCCGTGAAGAGAGGTGGATTCAGGGAAGGGACCTGTGTGTCGCTAGAGTCTCTTTGGACGAGCTACGGATCACAAGGCGGTAGTCGGCGCGTTGACTGGCGGTGGGGGCCTGAGGACCCAAGCCTTGCATTCTCCTTTTTAAAGCACCATTCATGCTGCCTTGAAGCTACCTGCCTGAAACCGTTTGTGACGGGCCCCTCGTCGCTGGAGTCAGGGCTCGTGGAAGAGAAGCAGCTTTCTCTGAGTAAACAGGGTGCTTCCAGAGTCCCGGTAAGAGCTCATCCCGTCACGCTCTGGGGCTAAAGGGAAGCTCGATGGGAGGACTTCCCTCCAGCTAAGGCCTTCTAAGAGCCCCGCTGAGGCGGAAGCTCCGAGCGGTTTCCACGGGGCCTTAGTCGCGGTTCTGCTTTACTTTCACCCTCGTACGCTCTTCAAGACACGTTCAGACCCTCGCGGGGGCGCCCTGTACCCGACCAGGACGCTGAGTACCGGCAGGCTCCCCCGGCCTGCAAAGAAACAACTGCCCGGGCCGAAAGCCCTTCCCGCTCACTCCGTGTTGTTTGCCGAGTGCAGGGCAACACACACGGCGCTCTCCCGGGGGAGAGGTCGCTTTCCCCGGCACTCCGACGTCTCCAGGAAAACTCTTCTCTGGCGTGCCCCATGCCATGCCAATCTGCCTCCCTGTCCTCGACTGAGCTGCACGGGGAAACCAAAACTGCTGGGCATTCCTTCTCGGCACTCATACCTGCAGACCCCACGCCTGCAGGAGAAAGCCGGCTTTCGTTCCTACTGCCACGAGAGCAGAGCTCTGCCTGTTACACGGCAGGCTTTCCGAAGAGGCTGAGGCCCGATAGCCTCCCTAGTGCATTCCCTGGATGAGCGAGTTAGCTACAGGCAGAACACCCCGTGAAGAGAGGTGGATTCAGGGAAGGGACCTGTGTGTCGCTAGAGTCTCTTTGGACGAGCTACGGATCACAAGGCGGTAGTCGGCGCGTTGACTGGAGGTGGGGGCCTGAGGACCCAAGCCTTGCATTCTCCTTTTTAAAGCACCATTCATGCTGCCTTGAAGCTACCTGCCTGAAACCCTTTGTGACGGGCCCCTCGTCGCTGGAGTCAGGGCTCGTGGAAGAGAAGCAGCTTTCTCTGAGTAAACAGGGTGCTTCCAGAGTCCCGGTAAGAGCTCATCCCGTCACGCTCTGGGGCTAAAGGGAAGCTCGATGGGAGGACTTCCCTCCAGCTAAGGCCTTCTAAGAGCCCCGCTGAGGCGGAAGCTCCGAGCGGTTTCCACGGGGCCTTAGTCGCGGTTCTGCTTTACTTTCACCCTCGTACGCTCTTCAAGACACCTTCAGACCCTCGCGGGGGCGCCCTGTACCCGACCAGGACGCTGAGTACCGGCAGGCTCCCCCGGCCTGCAAAGAAACAACTGCCCGGGCCGAAAGCCCTTCCCGCTCACTCCGTGTTGTTTGCCGAGTGCAGGGCAACACACACGGCGCTCTCCCGGGGGAGAGGTCGCTTTCCCCGGCACTCCAACGTCTCCAGGAAAACTCTTCTCTGGCGTGCCCCATGCCATGCCAATCTGCCTCCCTGTCCTCGACTGAGCTGCACGGGGAAACCAAAACTGCTGGGCATTCCTTCTCGGCACTCATACCTGCAGACCCCACGCCTGCAGGAGAAAGCCGGCTTGCGTTCCTACTGCCACGAGAGCAGAGCTCTGCCTGTTACACGGCAGGCTTTCCGAAGAGGCTGAGGCCCGATAGCCTCCCTAGTGCATTCCCTGGATGAGCGAGTTAGCTACAGGCAGAACACCCCGTGAAGAGAGGTGGATTCAGGGAAGGGACCTGTGTGTCGCTAGAGTCTCTTTGGACGAGCTACGGATCACAAGGCGGTAGTCGGCGCGTTGACTGGAGGTGGGGGCCTGAGGACCCAAGCCTTGCATTCTCCTTTTTAAAGCACCATTCATGCTGCCTTGAAGCTACCTGCCTGAAACCCTTTGTGACGGGCCCCTCGTCGCTGGAGTCAGGGCTCGTGGAAGAGAAGCAGCTTTCTCTGAGTAAACAGGGTGCTTCCAGAGTCCCGGTAAGAGCTCATCCCGTCACGCTCTGGGGCTAAAGGGAAGCTCGATGGGAGGACTTCCCTCCAGCTAAGGCCTTCTAAGAGCCCCGCTGAGGCGGAAGCTCCGAGCGGTTTCCACGGGGCCTTAGTCGCGGTTCTGCTTTACTTTCACCCTCGTACGCTCTTCAAGACACGTTCAGACCCTCGCGGGGGCGCCCTGTACCCGACCAGGACGCTGAGTACCGGCAGGCTCCCCCGGCCTGCAAAGAAACAACTGCCCGGGCCGAAAGCCTTTCCCGCTCACTCCGTGTTGTTTGCCGAGTGCAGGGCAACACACACGGCGCTCTCCCGGGGGAGAGGTCGCTTTCCCCGGCACTCCAACGTCCCCAGGAAAACTCTTCTCTGGCGTGCCCCATGCCATGCCAATCTGCCTCCCTGTCCTCGACTGAGCTGCACGGGGAAACCAAAACTGCTGGGCATTCCTTCTCGGCACTCATACCTGCAGACCCCACGCCTGCAGGAGAAAGCCGGCTTGCGTTCCTACTGCCACGAGAGCAGAGCTCTGCCTGTTACACGGCAGGCTTTCCGAAGAGGCTGAGGCCCGATAGCCTCCCTAGTGCATTCCCTGGATGAGCGAGTTAGCTACAGGCAGAACACCCCGTGAAGAGAGGTGGATTCAGGGAAGGGACCTGTGTGTCGCTAGAGTCTCTTTGGACGAGCTACGGATCACAAGGCGGTAGTCGGCGCGTTGACTGGAGGTGGGGGCCTGAGGACCCAAGCCTTGCATTCTCCTTTTTAAAGCACCATTCATGCTGCCTTGAAGCTACCTGCCTGAAACCCTTTGTGACGGGCCCCTCGTCGCTGGAGTCAGGGCTCGTGGAAGAGAAGCAGCTTTCTCTGAGTAAACAGGGTGCTTCCAGAGTCCCGGTAAGAGCTCATCCCGTCACGCTCTGGGGCTAAAGGGAAGCTCGATGGGAGGACTTCCCTCCAGCTAAGGCCTTCTAAGAGCCCCGCTGAGGCGGAAGCTCCGAGCGGTTTCCACGGGGCCTTAGTCGCGGTTCTGCTTTACTTTCACCCTCGTACGCTCTTCAAGACACCTTCAGACCCTCGCGGGGGCGCCCTGTACCCGACCAGGACGCTGAGTACCGGCAGGCTCCCCCGGCCTGCAAAGAAACAACTGCCCGGGCCGAAAGCCCTTCCCGCTCACTCCGTGTTGTTTGCCGAGTGCAGGGCAACACACACGGCGCTCTCCCGGGGGAGAGGTCGCTTTCCCCGGCACTCCAACGTCCCCAGGAAAACTCTTCTCTGGCGTGCCCCATGCCATGCCAATCTGCCTCCCTGTCCTCGACTGAGCTGCACGGGGAAACCAAAACTGCTGGGCATTCCTTCTCGGCACTCATACCTGCAGACCCCACGCCTGCAGGAGAAAGCCGGCTTGCGTTCCTACTGCCACGAGAGCAGAGCTCTGCCTGTTACACGGCAGGCTTTCCGAAGAGGCTGAGGCCCGATAGCCTCCCTAGTGCATTCCCTGGATGAGCGAGTTAGCTACAGGCAGAACACCCCGTGAAGAGAGGTGGATTCAGGGAAGGGACCTGTGTGTCGCTAGAGTCTCTTTGGACGAGCTACGGATCACAAGGCGGTAGTCGGCGCGTTGACTGGAGGTGGGGGCCTGAGGACCCAAGCCTTGCATTCTCCTTTTTAAAGCACCATTCATGCTGCCTTGAAGCTACCTGCCTGAAACCGTTTGTGACGGGCCCCTCGTCGCTGGAGTCAGGGCTCGTGGAAGAGAAGCAGCTTTCTCTGAGTAAACAGGGTGCTTCCAGAGTCCCGGTAAGAGCTCATCCCGTCACGCTCTGGGGCTAAAGGGAAGCTCGATGGGAGGACTTCCCTCCAGCTAAGGCCTTCTAAGAGCCCCGCTGAGGCGGAAGCTCCGAGCGGTTTCCACGGGGCCTTAGTCGCGGTTCTGCTTTACTTTCACCCTCGTACGCTCTTCAAGACACGTTCAGACCCTCGCGGGGGCGCCCTGTACCCGACCAGGACGCTGAGTACCGGCAGGCTCCCCCGGCCTGCAAAGAAACAACTGCCCGGGCCGAAAGCCCTTCCCGCTCACTCCGTGTTGTTTGCCGAGTGCAGGGCAACACACACGGCGCTCTCCCGGGGGAGAGGTCGCTTTCCCAGGCACTCCAACGTCTCCAGGAAAACTCTTCTCTGGCGTGCCCCATGCCATGCCAATCTGCCTCCCTGTCCTCGACTGAGCTGCACGGGGAAACCAAAACTGCTGGGCATTCCTTCTCGGCACTCATACCTGCAGACCCCACGCCTGCAGGAGAAAGCCGGCTTGCGTTCCTACTGCCACGAGAGCAGAGCTCTGCCTATTACACGGCAGGCTTTCCGAAGAGGCTGAGGCCCGATAGCCTCCCTAGTGCATTCCCTGGATGAGCGAGTTAGCTACAGGCAGAACACCCCGTGAAGAGAGGTGGATTCAGGGAAGGGACCTGTGTGTCGCTAGAGTCTCTTTGGACGAGCTACGGATCACAAGGCGGTAGTCGGCGCGTTGACTGGAGGTGGGGGCCTGAGGACCCAAGCCTTGCATTCTCCTTTTTAAAGCACCATTCATGCTGCCTTGAAGCTACCTGCCTGAAACCCTTTGTGACGGGCCCCTCGTCGCTGGAGTCAGGGCTCGTGGAAGAGAAGCAGCTTTCTCTGAGTAAACAGGGTGCTTCCAGAGTCCCGGTAAGAGCTCATCCCGTCACGCTCTGGGGCTAAAGGGAAGCTCGATGGGAGGACTTCCCTCCAGCTAAGGCCTTCTAAGAGCCCCGCTGAGGCGGAAGCTCCGAGCGGTTTCCACGGGGCCTTAGTCGCGGTTCTGCTTTACTTTCACCCTCGTACGCTCTTCAAGACACGTTCAGACCCTCGCGGGGGCGCCCTGTACCCGACCAGGACGCTGAGTACCGGCAGGCTCCCCCGGCCTGCAAAGAAACAACTGCCCGGGCCGAAAGCCCTTCCCGCTCACTCCGTGTTGTTTGCCGAGTGCAGGGCAACACACACGGCGCTCTCGCGGGGGAGAGGTCGCTTTCCCCGGCACTCCAACGTCTCCAGGAAAACTCTTCTCTGGCGTCCCCCATGCCATGCCAATCTGCCTCCCTGTCCTCGACTGAGCTGCACGGGGAAACCAAAACTGCTGGGCATTCCTTCTCGGCACTCATACCTGCAGACCCCACGCCTGCAGGAGAAAGCCGGCTTGCGTTCCTACTGCCACGAGAGCAGAGCTCTGCCTGTTACACGGCAGGCTTTCCGAAGAGGCTGAGGCCCGATAGCCTCCCTAGTGCATTCCCTGCATGAGCGAGTTAGCTACAGGCAGAACACCCCGTGAAGAGAGGTGGATTCAGGGAAGGGACCTGTGTGTCGCTAGAGTCTCTTTGGACGAGCTACGGATCACAAGGCGGTAGTCGGCGCGTTGACTGGAGGTGGGGGCCTGAGGACCCAAGCCTTGCATTCTCCTTTTTAAAGCACCATTCATGCTGCCTTGAAGCTACCTGCCTGAAACCGTTTGTGACGGGCCCCTCGTCGCTGGAGTCAGGGCTCGTGGAAGAGAAGCAGCTTTCTCTGAGTAAACAGGGTGCTTCCAGAGTCCCGGTAAGAGCTCATCCCGTCACGCTCTGGGGCTAAAGGGAAGCTCGATGGGAGGACTTCCCTCCAGCTAAGGCCTTCTAAGAGCCCCGCTGAGGCGGAAGCTCCGAGCGGTTTCCACGGGGCCTTAGTCGCGGTTCTGCTTTACTTTCACCCTCGTACGCTCTTCAAGACACGTTCAGACCCTCGCGGGGGCGCCGTGTACCCGACCAGGACGCTGAGTACCGGCAGGCTCCCCTGGCCTGCAAAGAAACAACTGCCCGGGCCGAAAGCCCTTCCCGCTCACTCCGTGTTGTTTGCCGAGTGCAGGGCAACACACACGGCGCTCTCCCGGGGGAGAGGTCGCTTTCCCCGGCACTCCAACGTCCCCAGGAAAACTCTTCTCTGGCGTGCCCCATGCCATGCCAATCTGCCTCCCTGTCCTCGACTGAGCTGCACGGGGAAACCAAAACTGCTGGGCATTCCTTCTCGGCACTCATACCTGCAGACCCCACGCCTGCAGGAGAAAGCCGGCTTGCGTTCCTACTGCCACGAGAGCAGAGCTCTGCCTGTTACACGGCAGGCTTTCCGAAGAGGCTGAGGCCCGATAGCCTCCCTAGTGCATTCCCTGGGTGAGCGAGTTAGCTACAGGCAGAACACCCAGTGAAGAGAGGTGGATTCAGGGAAGGGAACGGTGTGTCGCTAGAGTCTCTTTGGACGAGCTACGAATCACAAGGCGGTAGTCGGCGCGTTGACTGGAGGTGGGGGCCTGAGGACCCAAGCCTTGCATTCTCCTTTTTAAAGCACCATTCATGCTGCCTTGAAGCTACCTGCCTGAAACCGTTTGTGACGGGCCCCTCGTCGCTGGAGTCAGGGCTCGTGGAAGAGAAGCAGCTTTCTCTGAGTAAACAGGGTGCTTCCAGAGTCCCGGTAAGAGCTCATCCCGTCACGCTCTGGGGCTAAAGGGAAGCTCGATGGGAGGACTTCCCTCCAGCTAAGGCCTTCTAAGAGCCCCGCTGAGGCGGAAGCTCCGAGCGGTTTCCAGGGGGCCTTAGTCGCGGTTCTGCTTTACTTTCACCCTCGTACGCTCTTCAAGACACCTTCAGACCCTCGCGGGGGCGCCCTGTACCCGACCAGGACGCTGAGTACCGGCAGGCTCCCCCGGCCAGCAAAGAAACAACTGCCCGGGCCGAAAGCCCTTCCCGCTCACTCCGTGTTGTTTGCCGAGTGCAGGGCAACACACACGAGGCTCTCCCGGGGGAGAGGTCGCTTTCCCAGGCACTCCAACGTCTCCAGGAAAACTCTTCTCTGGCGTGCCCCATGCCATGCCAATCTGCCTCCCTGTCCTCGACTGAGCTGCACGGGGAAACCAAAACTGCTGGGCATTCCTTCTCGGCACTCATACCTGCAGACCCCACGCCTGCAGGAGAAAGCCGGCTTGCGTTCCTACTGCCACGAGAGCAGAGCTCTGCCTGTTACACGGCAGGCTTTCCGAAGAGGCTGAGGCCCGATAGCCTCCCTAGTGCATTCCCTGGATGAGCGAGTTAGCTACAGGCAGAACACCCCGTGAAGAGAGGTGGATTCAGGGAAGGGACCTGTGTGTCGCTAGAGTCTCTTTGGACGAGCTACGGATCACAAGGCGGTAGTCGGCGCGTTGACTGGAGGTGGGGGCCTGAGGACCCAAGCCTTGCATTCTCCTTTTTAAAGCACCATTCATGCTGCCTTGAAGCTACCTGCCTGAAACCCTTTGTGACGGGCCCCTCGTCGCTGGAGTCAGGGCTCGTGGAAGAGAAGCAGCTTTCTCTGAGTAAACAGGGTGCTTCCAGAGTCCCGGTAAGAGCTCATCCCGTCACGCTCTGGGGCTAAAGGGAAGCTCGATGGGAGGACTTCCCTCCAGCTAAGGCCTTCTAAGAGCCCCGCTGAGGCGGAAGCTCCGAGCGGTTTCCACGGGGCCTTAGTCGCGGTTCTGCTTTACTTTCACCCTCGTACGCTCTTCAAGACACCTTCAGACCCTCGCGGGGGCGCCCTGTACCCGACCAGGACGCTGAGTACCGGCAGGCTCCCCCGGCCTGCAAAGAAACAACTGCCCGGGCCGAAAGCCCTTCCCGCTCACTCCGTGTTGTTTGCCGAGTGCAGGGCAACACACACGGCGCTCTCCCGGGGGAGAGGTCGCTTTCCCCGGCACTCCAACGTCCCCAGGAAAACTCTTCTCTGGCGTGCCCCATGCCATGCCAATCTGCCTCCCTGTCCTCGACTGAGCTGCACGGGGAAACCAAAACTGCTGGGCATTCCTTCTCGGCACTCATACCTGCAGACCCCACGCCTGCAGGAGAAAGCCGGCTTGCGTTCCTACTGCCACGAGAGCAGAGCTCTGCCTGTTACACGGCAGGCTTTCCGAAGAGGCTGAGGCCCGATAGCCTCCCTAGTGCATTCCCTGCATGAGCGAGTTAGCTACAGGCAGAACACCCCGTGAAGAGAGGTGGATTCAGGGAAGGGACCTGTGTGTCGCTAGAGTCTCTTTGGACGAGCTACGGATCACAAGGCGGTAGTCGGCGCGTTGACTGGAGGTGGGGGCCTGAGGACCCAAGCCTTGCATTCTCCTTTTTAAAGCACCATTCATGCTGCCTTGAAGCTACCTGCCTGAAACCCTTTGTGACGGGCCCCTCGTCGCTGGAGTCAGGGCTCGTGGAAGAGAAGCAGCTTTCTCTGAGTAAACAGGGTGCTTCCAGAGTCCCGGTAAGAGCTCATCCCGTCACGCTCTGGGGCTAAAGGGAAGCTCGATGGGAGGACTTCCCTCCAGCTAAGGCCTTCTAAGAGCCCCGCTGAGGCGGAAGCTCCGAGCGGTTTCCACGGGGCCTTAGTCGCGGTTCTGCTTTACTTTCACCCTCGTACGCTCTTCAAGACACGTTCAGACCCTCGCGGGGGCGCCCTGTACCCGACCAGGACGCTGAGTACCGGCAGGCTCCCCCGGCCTGCAAAGAAACAACTGCCCGGGCCGAAAGCCCTTCCCGCTCACTCCGTGTTGTTTGCCGAGTGCAGGGCAACACACACGGCGCTCTCGCGGGGGAGAGGTCGCTTTCCCCGGCACTCCAACGTCTCCAGGAAAACTCTTCTCTGGCGTCCCCCATGCCATGCCAATCTGCCTCCCTGTCCTCGACTGAGCTGCACGGGGAAACCAAAACTGCTGGGCATTCCTTCTCGGCACTCATACCTGCAGACCCCACGCCTGCAGGAGAAAGCCGGCTTGCGTTCCTACTGCCACGAGAGCAGAGCTCTGCCTGTTACACGGCAGGCTTTCCGAAGAGGCTGAGGCCCGATAGCCTCCCTAGTGCATTCCCTGCATGAGCGAGTTAGCTACAGGCAGAACACCCCGTGAAGAGAGGTGGATTCAGGGAAGGGACCTGTGTGTCGCTAGAGTCTCTTTGGACGAGCTACGGATCACAAGGCGGTAGTCGGCGCGTTGACTGGAGGTGGGGGCCTGAGGACCCAAGCCTTGCATTCTCCTTTTTAAAGCACCATTCATGCTGCCTTGAAGCTACCTGCCTGAAACCGTTTGTGACGGGCCCCTCGTCGCTGGAGTCAGGGCTCGTGGAAGAGAAGCAGCTTTCTCTGAGTAAACAGGGTGCTTCCAGAGTCCCGGTAAGAGCTCATCCCGTCACGCTCTGGGGCTAAAGGGAAGCTCGATGGGAGGACTTCCCTCCAGCTAAGGCCTTCTAAGAGCCCCGCTGAGGCGGAAGCTCCGAGCGGTTTCCACGGGGCCTTAGTCGCGGTTCTGCTTTACTTTCACCCTCGTACGCTCTTCAAGACACGTTCAGACCCTCGCGGGGGCGCCGTGTACCCGACCAGGACGCTGAGTACCGGCAGGCTCCCCTGGCCTGCAAAGAAACAACTGCCCGGGCCGAAAGCCCTTCCCGCTCACTCCGTGTTGTTTGCCGAGTGCAGGGCAACACACACGGCGCTCTCCCGGGGGAGAGGTCGCTTTCCCCGGCACTCCAACGTCCCCAGGAAAACTCTTCTCTGGCGTGCCCCATGCCATGCCAATCTGCCTCCCTGTCCTCGACTGAGCTGCACGGGGAAACCAAAACTGCTGGGCATTCCTTCTCGGCACTCATACCTGCAGACCCCACGCCTGCAGGAGAAAGCCGGCTTGCGTTCCTACTGCCACGAGAGCAGAGCTCTGCCTGTTACACGGCAGGCTTTCCGAAGAGGCTGAGGCCCGATAGCCTCCCTAGTGCATTCCCTGGGTGAGCGAGTTAGCTACAGGCAGAACACCCCGTGAAGAGAGGTGGATTCAGGGAAGGGAACGGTGTGTCGCTAGAGTCTCTTTGGACGAGCTACGAATCACAAGGCGGTAGTCGGCGCGTTGACTGGAGGTGGGGGCCTGAGGACCCAAGCCTTGCATTCTCCTTTTTAAAGCACCATTCATGCTGCCTTGAAGCTACCTGCCTGAAACCGTTTGTGACGGGCCCCTCGTCGCTGGAGTCAGGGCTCGTGGAAGAGAAGCAGCTTTCTCTGAGTAAACAGGGTGCTTCCAGAGTCCCGGTAAGAGCTCATCCCGTCACGCTCTGGGGCTAAAGGGAAGCTCGATGGGAGGACTTCCCTCCAGCTAAGGCCTTCTAAGAGCCCCGCTGAGGCGGAAGCTCCGAGCGGTTTCCACGGGGCCTTAGTCGCGGTTCTGCTTTACTTTCACCCTCGTACGCTCTTCAAGACACCTTCAGACCCTCGCGGGGGCGCCCTGTACCCGACCAGGACGCTGAGTACCGGCAGGCTCCCCCGGCCAGCAAAGAAACAACTGCCCGGGCCGAAAGCCCTTCCCGCTCACTCCGTGTTGTGTGCCGAGTGCAGGGCAACACACACGAGGCTCTCCCGGGGGAGAGGTCGCTTTCCCAGGCACTCCAACGTCTCCAGGAAAACTCTTCTCTGGCGTGCCCCATGCCATGCCAATCTGCCTCCCTGTCCTCGACTGAGCTGCACGGGGAAACCAAAACTGCTGGGCATTCCTTCTCGGCACTCATACCTGCAGACCCCACGCCTGCAGGAGAAAGCCGGCTTGCGTTCCTACTGCCACGAGAGCAGAGCTCTGCCTGTTACACGGCAGGCTTTCCGAAGAGGCTGAGGCCTGATAGCCTCCCTAGTGCATTCCCTGGATGAGCGAGTTAGCTACAGGCAGAACACCCCGTGAAGAGAGGTGGATTCAGGGAAGGGACCTGTGTGTCGCTAGAGTCTCTTTGGACGAGCTACGGATCACAAGGCGGTAGTCGGCGCGTTGACTGGAGGTGGGGGCCTGAGGACCCAAGCCTTGCATTCTCCTTTTTAAAGCACCATTCATGCTGCCTTGAAGCTACCTGCCTGAAACCGTTTGTGACGGGCCCCTCGTCGCTGGAGTCAGGGCTCGTGGAAGAGAAGCAGCTTTCTCTGAGTAAACAGGGTGCTTCCAGAGTCCCGGTAAGAGCTCATCCCGTCACGCTCTGGGGCTAAAGGGAAGCTCGATGGGAGGACTTCCCTCCAGCTAAGGCCTTCTAAGAGCCCCGCTGAGGCGGAAGCTCCGAGCGGTTTCCACGGGGCCTTAGTCGCGGTTCTGCTTTACTTTCACCCTCGTACGCTCTTCAAGACACGTTCAGACCCTCGCGGGGGCGCCCTGTACCCGACCAGGACGCTGAGTACCGGCAGGCTCCCCCGGCCTGCAAAGAAACAACTGCCCGGGCCGAAAGCCCTTCCCGCTCACTCCGTGTTGTTTGCCGAGTGCACGGCAACACACACGGCGCTCTCCCGGGGGAGAGGTCGCTTTCCCCGGCACTCCAACGTCTCCAGGAAAACTCTTCTCTGGCGTGCCCCATGCCATGCCAATCTGCCTCCCTGTCCTCGACTGAGCTGCACGGGGAAACCAAAACTGCTGGGCATTCCTTCTCGGCACTCATAACTGCAGACCCCACGCCTGCAGGAGAAAGCCGGCTTGCGTTCCTACTGCCACGAGAGCAGAGCTCTGCCTGTTACACGGCAGGCTTTCCGAAGAGGCTGAGGCCCGATAGCCTCCCTAGTGCATTCCCTGGATGAGCGAGTTAGCTACAGGCAGAACACCCCATGAAGAGAGGTGGATTCAGGGAAGGGACCTGTGTGTCGCTAGAGTCTCTTTGGACGAGCTACGGATCACAAGGCGGTAGTCGGCGCGTTGACTGGCGGTGGGGGCCTGAGGACCCAAGCCTTGCATTCTCCATTTAAAGCACCATTCATGCTGCCTTGAAGCTACCTGCCTGAAACCCTTTGTGACGGGCCCCTCGTCGCTGGAGTCAGGGCTCGTGGAAGAGAAGCAGCTTTCTCTGAGTAAACAGGGTGCTTCCAGAGTCCCGGTAAGAGCTCATCCCGTCACGCTCTGGGGCTAAAGGGAAGCTCGATGGGAGGACTTCCCTCCAGCTAAGGCCTTCTAAGAGCCCCGCTGAGGCGGAAGCTCCGAGCGGTTTCCACGGGGCCTTAGTCGCGGTTCTGCTTTACTTTCACCCTCGTACGCTCTTCAAGACACCTTCAGACCCTCGCGGGGGCGCCCTGTACCCGACCAGGACGCTGAGTACCGGCAGGCTCCCCCGGCCTGCAAAGAAACAACTGCCCGGGCCGAAAGCCTTTCCCGCTCACTCCGTGTTGTTTGCCGAGTGCAGGGCAACACACACGGCGCTCTCCCGGGGTAGAGGTCGCTTTCCCCGGCACTCCAACGTCCCCAGGAAAACTCTTCTCTGGCGTGCCCCATGCCATGCCAATCTGCCTCCCTGTCCTCGACTGAGCTGCACGGGGAAACCAAAACTGCTGGGCATTCCTTCTCGGCACTCATACCTGCAGACCCCACGCCTGCAGGAGAAAGCCGGCTTGCGTTCCTACTGCCACGAGAGCAGAGCTCTGCCTGTTACACGGCAGGCTTTCCGAAGAGGCTGAGGCCCGATAGCCTCCCTAGTGCATTCCCTGGGTGAGCGAGTTAGCTACAGGCAGAACACCCCGTGAAGAGAGGTGGATTCAGGGAAGGGAACGGTGTGTCGCTAGAGTCTCTTTGGACGAGCTACGGATCACAAGGCGGTAGTCGGCGCGTTGACTGGAGGTGGGGGCCTGAGGACCCAAGCCTTGCATTCTCCTTTTTAAAGCACCATTCATGCTGCCTTGAAGCTACCTGCCTGAAACCGTTTGTGACGGGCCCCTCGTCGCTGGAGTCAGGGCTCGTGGAAGAGAAGCAGCTTTCTCTGAGTAAACAGGGTGCTTCCAGAGTCCCGGTAAGAGCTCATCCCGTCACGCTCTGGGGCTAAAGGGAAGCTCGATGGGAGGACTTCCCTCCAGCTAAGGCCTTCTAAGAGCCCCGCTGAGGCGGAAGCTCCGAGCGGTTTCCACGGGGCCTTAGTCGCGGTTCTGCTTTACTTTCACCCTCGTACGCTCTTCAAGACACCTTCAGACCCTCGCGGGGGCGCCCTGTACCCGACCAGGACGCTGAGTACCGGCAGGCTCCCCCGGCCAGCAAAGAAACAACTGCCCGGGCCGAAAGCCCTTCCCGCTCACTCCGTGTTGTTTGCCGAGTGCAGGGCAACACACACGAGGCTCTCCCGGGGGAGAGGTCGCTTTCCCAGGCACTCCAACGTCTCCAGGAAAACTCTTCTCTGGCGTGCCCCATGCCATGCCAATCTGCCTCCCTGTCCTCGACTGAGCTGCACGGGGAAACCAAAACTGCTGGGCATTCCTTCTCGGCACTCATACCTGCAGACCCCACGCCTGCAGGAGAAAGCCGGCTTGCGTTCCTACTGCCACGAGAGCAGAGCTCTGCCTGTTACACGGCAGGCTTTCCGAAGAGGCTGAGGCCCGATAGCCTCCCTAGTGCATTCCCTGGATGAGCGAGTTAGCTACAGGCAGAACACCCCGTGAAGAGAGGTGGATTCAGGGAAGGGACCTGTGTGTCGCTAGAGTCTCTTTGGACGAGCTACGGATCACAAGGCGGTAGTCGGCGCGTTGACTGGAGGTGGGGGCCTGAGGACCCAAGCCTTGCATTCTCCTTTTTAAAGCACCATTCATGCTGCCTTGAAGCTACCTGCCTGAAACCCTTTGTGACGGGCCCCTCGTCGCTGGAGTCAGGGCTCGTGGAAGAGAAGCAGCTTTCTCTGAGTAAACAGGGTGCTTCCAGAGTCCCGGTAAGAGCTCATCCCGTCACGCTCTGGGGCTAAAGGGAAGCTCGATGGGAGGACTTCCCTCCAGCTAAGGCCTTCTAAGAGCCCCGCTGAGGCGGAAGCTCCGAGCGGTTTCCACGGGGCCTTAGTCGCGGTTCTGCTTTACTTTCACCCTCGTACGCTCTTCAAGACACGTTCAGACCCTCGCGGGGGCGCCCTGTACCCGACCAGGACGCTGAGTACCGGCAGGCTCCCCCGGCCTGCAAAGAAACAACTGCCCGGGCCGAAAGCCCTTCCCGCTCACTCCGTGTTGTTTGCCGAGTGCAGGGCAACACACACGGCGCTCTCGCGGGGGAGAGGTCGCTTTCCCCGGCACTCCAACGTCTCCAGGAAAACTCTTCTCTGGCGTGCCCCATGCCATGCCAATCTGCCTCCCTGTCCTCGACTGAGCTGCACGGGGAAACCAAAACTGCTGGGCATTCCTTCTCGGCACTCATACCTGCAGACCCCACGCCTGCAGGAGAAAGCCGGCTTGCGTTCCTACTGCCACGAGAGCAGAGCTCTGCCTGTTACACGGCAGGCTTTCCGAAGAGGCTGAGGCCCGATAGCCTCCCTAGTGCATTCCCTGGATGAGCGAGTTAGCTACAGGCAGAACACCCCATGAAGAGAGGTGGATTCAGGGAAGGGACCTGTGTGTCGCTAGAGTCTCTTTGGACGAGCTACGGATCACAAGGCGGTAGTCGGCGCGTTGACTGGCGGTGGGGGCCTGAGGACCCAAGCCTTGCATTCTCCTTTTTAAAGCACCATTCATGCTGCCTTGAAGCTACCTGCCTGAAACCCTTTGTGACGGGCCCCTCGTCGCTGGAGTCAGGGCTCGTGGAAGAGAAGCAGCTTTCTCTGAGTAAACAGGGTGCTTCCAGAGTCCCGGTAAGAGCTCATCCCGTCACGCTCTGGGGCTAAAGGGAAGCTCGATGGGAGGACTTCCCTCCAGCTAAGGCCTTCTAAGAGCCCCGCTGAGGCGGAAGCTCCGAGCGGTTTCCACGGGGCCTTAGTCGCGGTTCTGCTTTACTTTCACCCTCGTACGCTCTTCAAGACACGTTCAGACCCTCGCGGGGGCGCCCTGTACCCGACCAGGACGCTGAGTACCGGCAGGCTCCCCCGGCCTGCAAAGAAACAACTGCCCGGGCCGAAAGCCTTTCCCGCTCACTCCGTGTTGTTTGCCGAGTGCAGGGCAACACACACGGCGCTCTCCCGGGGTAGAGGTCGCTTTCCCCGGCACTCCAACGTCCCCAGGAAAACTCTTCTCTGGCGTGCCCCATGCCATGCCAATCTGCCTCCCTGTCCTCGACTGAGCTGCACGGGGAAACCAAAACTGCTGGGCATTCCTTCTCGGCACTCATACCTGCAGACCCCACGCCTGCAGGAGAAAGCCGGCTTGCGTTCCTACTGCCACGAGAGCAGAGCTCTGCCTGTTACACGGCAGGCTTTCCGAAGAGGCTGAGGCCCGATAGCCTCCCTAGTGCATTCCCTGGATGAGCGAGTTAGCTACAGGCAGAACACCCCGTGAAGAGAGGTGGATTCAGGGAAGGGACCTGTGTGTCGCTAGAGTCTCTTTGGACGAGCTACGGATCACAAGGCGGTAGTCGGCGCGTTGACTGGAGGTGGGGGCCTGAGGACCCAAGCCTTGCATTCTCCTTTTTAAAGCACCATTCATGCTGCCTTGAAGCTACCTGCCTGAAACCCTTTGTGACGGGCCCCTCGTCGCTGGAGTCAGGGCTCGTGGAAGAGAAGCAGCTTTCTCTGAGTAAACAGGGTGCTTCCAGAGTCCCGGTAAGAGCTCATCCCGTCACGCTCTGGGGCTAAAGGGAAGCTCGATGGGAGGACTTCCCTCCAGCTAAGGCCTTCTAAGAGCCCCGCTGAGGCGGAAGCTCCGAGCGGTTTCCACGGGGCCTTAGTCGCGGTTCTGCTTTACTTTCACCCTCGTACGCTCTTCAAGACACCTTCAGACCCTCGCGGGGGCGCCCTGTACCCGACCAGGACGCTGAGTACCGGCAGGCTCCCCCGGCCTGCAAAGAAACAACTGCCCGGGCCGAAAGCCCTTCCCGCTCACTCCGTGTTGTTTGCCGAGTGCAGGGCAACACACACGGCGCTCTCCCGGGGGAGAGGTCGCTTTCCCCGGCACTCCAACGTCCCCAGGAAAACTCTTCTCTGGCGTGCCCCATGCCATGCCAATCTGCCTCCCTGTCCTCGACTGAGCTGCACGGGGAAACCAAAACTGCTGGGCATTCCTTCTCGGCACTCATACCTGCAGACCCCACGCCTGCAGGAGAAAGCCGGCTTGCGTTCCTACTGCCACGAGAGCAGAGCTCTGCCTGTTACACGGCAGGCTTTCCGAAGAGGCTGAGGCCCGATAGCCTCCCTAGTGCATTCCCTGGATGAGCGAGTTAGCTACAGGCAGAACAGCCCGTGAAGAGAGGTGGATTCAGGGAAGGGACCTGTGTGTCGCTAGAGTCTCTTTGGACGAGCTACGGATCACAAGGCGGTAGTCGGCGCGTTGACTGGCGGTGGGGGCCTGAGGACCCAAGCCTTGCATTCTCCTTTTTAAAGCACCATTCATGCTGCCTTGAAGCTACCTGCCTGAAACCGTTTGTGACGGGCCCCTCGTCGCTGGAGTCAGGGCTCGTGGAAGAGAAGCAGCTTTCTCTGAGTAAACAGGGTGCTTCCAGAGTCCCGGTAAGAGCTCATCCCGTCACGCTCTGGGGCTAAAGGGAAGCTCGATGGGAGGACTTCCCTCCAGCTAAGGCCTTCTAAGAGCCCCGCTGAGGCGGAAGCTCCGAGCGGTTTCCACGGGGCCTTAGTCGCGGTTCTGCTTTACTTTCACCCTCGTACGCTCTTCAAGACACGTTCAGACCCTCGCGGGGGCGCCCTGTACCCGACCAGGACGCTGAGTACCGGCAGGCTCCCCCGGCCTGCAAAGAAACAACTGCCCGGGCCGAAAGCCCTTCCCGCTCACTCCGTGTTGTTTGCCGAGTGCAGGGCAACACACACGGCGCTCTCCCGGGGGAGAGGTCGCTTTCCCCGGCACTCCGACGTCTCCAGGAAAACTCTTCTCTGGCGTGCCCCATGCCATGCCAATCTGCCTCCCTGTCCTCGACTGAGCTGCACGGGGAAACCAAAACTGCTGGGCATTCCTTCTCGGCACTCATACCTGCAGACCCCACGCCTGCAGGAGAAAGCCGGCTTGCGTTCCTACTGCCACGAGAGCAGAGCTCTGCCTGTTACACGGCAGGCTTTCCGAAGAGGCTGAGGCCCGATAGCCTCCCTAGTGCATTCCCTGGATGAGCGAGTTAGCTACAGGCAGAACACCCCGTGAAGAGAGGTGGATTCAGGGAAGGGACCTGTGTGTCGCTAGAGTCTCTTTGGACGAGCTACGGATCACAAGGCGGTAGTCGGCGCGTTGACTGGAGGTGGGGGCCTGAGGACCCAAGCCTTGCATTCTCCTTTTTAAAGCACCATTCATGCTGCCTTGAAGCTACCTGCCTGAAACCGTTTGTGACGGGCCCCTCGTCGCTGGAGTCAGGGCTCGTGGAAGAGAAGCAGCTTTCTCTGAGTAAACAGGGTGCTTCCAGAGTCCCGGTAAGAGCTCATCCCGTCACGCTCTGGGGCTAAAGGGAAGCTCGATGGGAGGACTTCCCTCCAGCTAAGGCCTTCTAAGAGCCCCGCTGAGGCGGAAGCTCCGAGCGGTTTCCACGGGGCCTTAGTCGCGGTTCTGCTTTACTTTCACCCTCGTACGCTCTTCAAGACACCTTCAGACCCTCGCGGGGGCGCCCTGTACCCGACCAGGACGCTGAGTACCGGCAGGCTCCCCCGGCCTGCAAAGAAACAACTGCCCGGGCCGAAAGCCCTTCCCGCTCACTCCGTGTTGTTTGCCGAGTGCAGGGCAACACACACGGCGCTCTCCCGGGGGAGAGGTCGCTTTCCCCGGCACTCCAACGTCCCCAGGAAAACTCTTCTCTGGCGTGCCCCATGCCATGCCAATCTGCCTCCCTGTCCTCGACTGAGCTGCACGGGGAAACCAAAACTGCTGGGCATTCCTTCTCGGCACTCATACCTGCAGACCCCACGCCTGCAGGAGAAAGCCGGCTTGCGTTCCTACTGCCACGAGAGCAGAGCTCTGCCTGTTACACGGCAGGCTTTCCGAAGAGGCTGAGGCCCGATAGCCTCCCTAGTGCATTCCCTGGATGAGCGAGTTAGCTACAGGCAGAACAGCCCGTGAAGAGAGGTGGATTCAGGGAAGGGACCTGTGTGTCGCTAGAGTCTCTTTGGACGAGCTACGGATCACAAGGCGGTAGTCGGCGCGTTGACTGGCGGTGGGGGCCTGAGGACCCAAGCCTTGCATTCTCCTTTTTAAAGCACCATTCATGCTGCCTTGAAGCTACCTGCCTGAAACCGTTTGTGACGGGCCCCTCGTCGCTGGAGTCAGGGCTCGTGGAAGAGAAGCAGCTTTCTCTGAGTAAACAGGGTGCTTCCAGAGTCCCGGTAAAAGCTCATCCCGTCACGCTCTAGGGCTAAAGGGAAGCTCGATGGGAGGACTTCCCTCCAGCTAAGGCCTTCTAAGAGCCCCGCTGAGGCGGAAGCTCCGAGCGGTTTCCACGGGGCCTTAGTCGCGGTTCTGCTTTACTTTCACCCTCGTACGCTCTTCAAGACACGTTCAGACCCTCGCGGGGGCGCCCTGTACCCGACCAGGACGCTGAGTACCGGCAGGCTCCCCCGGCCTGCAAAGAAACAACTGCCCGGGCCGAAAGCCCTTCCCGCTCACTCCGTGTTGTTTGCCGAGTGCAGGGCAACACACACGGCGCTCTCCCGGGGGAGAGGTCGCTTTCCCCGGCACTCCGACGTCTCCAGGAAAACTCTTCTCTGGCGTGCCCCATGCCATGCCAATCTGCCTCCCTGTCCTCGACTGAGCTGCACGGGGAAACCAAAACTGCTGGGCATTCCTTCTCGGCACTCATACCTGCAGACCCCACGCCTGCAGGAGAAAGCCGGCTTTCGTTCCTACTGCCACGAGAGCAGAGCTCTGACTGTTACACGGCAGGCTTTCCGAAGAGGCTGAGGCCCGATAGCCTCCCTAGTGCATTCCCTGGATGAGCGAGTTAGCTACAGGCAGAACACCCCATGAAGAGAGGTGGATTCAGGGAAGGGACCTGTGTGTCGCTAGAGTCTCTTTGGACGAGCTACGGATCACAAGGCGGTAGTCGGCGCGTTGACTGGAGGTGGGGGCCTGAGGACCCAAGCCTTGCATTCTCCTTTTTAAAGCACCATTCATGCTGCCTTGAAGCTACCTGCCTGAAACCGTTTGTGACGGGCCCCTCGTCGCTGGAGTCAGGGCTCGTGGAAGAGAAGCAGCTTTCTCTGAGTAAACAGGGTGCTTCCAGAGTCCCGGTAAGAGCTCATCCCGTCACGCTCTGGGGCTAAAGGGAAGCTCGATGGGAGGACTTCCCTCCAGCTAAGGCCTTCTAAGAGCCCCGCTGAGGCGGAAGCTCCGAGCGGTTTCCACGGGGCCTTAGTCGCGGTTCTGCTTTACTTTCACCCTCGTACGCTCTTCAAGACACGTTCAGACCCTCGCGGGGGCGCCCTGTACCCGACCAGGACGCTGAGTACCGGCAGGCTCCCCCGGCCTGCAAAGAAACAACTGCCCGGGCCGAAAGCCCTTCCCGCTCACTCCGTGTTGTTTGCCGAGTGCAGGGCAACACACACGGCGCTCTCCCGGGGGAGAGGTCGCTTTCCCCGGCACTCCAACGTCTCCAGGAAAACTCTTCTCTGGCGTGCCCCATGCCATGCCAATCTGCCTCCCTGTCCTCGACTGAGCTGCACGGGGAAACCAAAACTGCTGGGCATTCCTTCTCGGCACTCATACCTGCAGACCCCACGCCTGCAGGAGAAAGCCGGCTTGCGTTCCTACTGCCACGAGAGCAGAGCTCTGCCTGTTACACGGCAGGCTTTCCGAAGAGGCTGAGGCCCGATAGCCTCCCTAGTGCATTCCCTGCATGAGCGAGTTAGCTACAGGCAGAACACCCCGTGAAGAGAGGTGGATTCAGGGAAGGGACCTGTGTGTCGCTAGAGTCTCTTTGGACGAGCTACGGATCACAAGGCGGTAGTCGGCGCGTTGACTGGAGGTGGGGGTCTGAGGACCCAAGCCTTGCATTCTCCTTTTTAAAGCACCATTCATGCTGCCTTGAAGCTACCTGCCTGAAACCCTTTGTGACGGGCCCCTCGTCGCTGGAGTCAGGGCTCGTGGAAGAGAAGCAGCTTTCTCTGAGTAAACAGGGTGCTTCCAGAGTCCCGGTAAGAGCTCATCCCGTCACGCTCTGGGGCTAAAGGGAAGCTCGATGGGAGGACTTCCCTCCAGCTAAGGCCTTCTAAGAGCCCCGCTGAGGCGGAAGCTCCGAGCGGTTTCCACGGGGCCTTAGTCGCGGTTCTGCTTTACTTTCACCCTCGTACGCTCTTCAAGACACGTTCAGACCCTCGCGGGGGCGCCCTGTACCCGACCAGGACGCTGAGTACCGGCAGGCTCCCCCGGCCTGCAAAGAAACAACTGCCCGGGCCGAAAGCCCTTCCCGCTCACTCCGTGTTGTTTGCCGAGTGCAGGGCAACACACACGGCGCTCTCGCGGGGGAGAGGTCGCTTTCCCCGGCACTCCAACGTCTCCAGGAAAACTCTTCTCTGGCGTCCCCCATGCCATGCCAATCTGCCTCCCTGTCCTCGACTGAGCTGCACGGGGAAACCAAAACTGCTGGGCATTCCTTCTCGGCACTCATACCTGCAGACCCCACGCCTGCAGGAGAAAGCCGGCTTGCGTTCCTACTGCCACGAGAGCAGAGCTCTGCCTGTTACACGGCAGGCTTTCCGAAGAGGCTGAGGCCCGATAGCCTCCCTAGTGCATTCCCTGCATGAGCGAGTTAGCTACAGGCAGAACACCCCGTGAAGAGAGGTGGATTCAGGGAAGGGACCTGTGTGTCGCTAGAGTCTCTTTGGACGAGCTACGGATCACAAGGCGGTAGTCGGCGCGTTGACTGGAGGTGGGGGCCTGAGGACCCAAGCCTTGCATTCTCCTTTTTAAAGCACCATTCATGCTGCCTTGAAGCTACCTGCCTGAAACCCTTTGTGACGGGCCCCTCGTCGCTGGAGTCAGGGCTCGTGGAAGAGAAGCAGCTTTCTCTGAGTAAACAGGGTGCTTCCAGAGTCCCGGTAAGAGCTCATCCCGTCACGCTCTGGGGCTAAAGGGAAGCTCGATGGGAGGACTTCCCTCCAGCTAAGGCCTTCTAAGAGCCCCGCTGAGGCGGAAGCTCCGAGCGGTTTCCACGGGGCCTTAGTCGCGGTTCTGCTTTACTTTCACCCTCGTACGCTCTTCAAGACACGTTCAGACCCTCGCGGGGGCGCCCTGTACCCGACCAGGACGCTGAGTACCGGCAGGCTCCCCCGGCCTGCAAAGAAACAACTGCCCGGGCCGAAAGCCCTTCCCGCTCACTCCGTGTTGTTTGCCGAGTGCAGGGCAACACACACGGCGCTCTCCCGGGGGAGAGGTCGCTTTCCCCGGCACTCCAACGTCTCCAGGAAAACTCTTCTCTGGCGTGCCCCATGCCATGCCAATCTGCCTCCCTGTCCTCGACTGAGCTGCACGGGGAAACCAAAACTGCTGGGCATTCCTTCTCGGCACTCATAACTGCAGACCCCACGCCTGCAGGAGAAAGCCGGCTTGCGTTCCTACTGCCACGAGAGCAGAGCTCTGCCTGTTACACGGCAGGCTTTCCGAAGAGGCTGAGGCCCGATAGCCTCCCTAGTGCATTCCCTGGATGAGCGAGTTAGCTACAGGCAGAACACCCCATGAAGAGAGGTGGATTCAGGGAAGGGACCTGTGTGTCGCTAGAGTCTCTTTGGACGAGCTACGGATCACAAGGCGGTAGTCGGCGCGTTGACTGGCGGTGGGGGCCTGAGGACCCAAGCCTTGCATTCTCCTTTTTAAAGCACCATTCATGCTGCCTTGAAGCTACCTGCCTGAAACCCTTTGTGACGGGCCCCTCGTCGCTGGAGTCAGGGCTCGTGGAAGAGAAGCAGCTTTCTCTGAGTAAACAGGGTGCTTCCAGAGTCCCGGTAAGAGCTCATCCCGTCACGCTCTGGGGCTAAAGGGAAGCTCGATGGGAGGACTTCCCTCCAGCTAAGGCCTTCTAAGAGCCCCGCTGAGGCGGAAGCTCCGAGCGGTTTCCACGGGGCCTTAGTCGCGGTTCTGCTTTACTTTCACCCTCGTACGCTCTTCAAGACACGTTCAGACCCTCGCGGGGGCGCCCTGTACCCGACCAGGACGCTGAGTACCGGCAGGCTCCCCCGGCCAGCAAAGAAACAACTGCCCGGGCCGAAAGCCTTTCCCGCTCACTCCGTGTTGTTTGCCGAGTGCAGGGCAACACACACGGCGCTCTCCCGGGGTAGAGTTCGCTTTCCCCGGCACTCCAACGTCCCCAGGAAAACTCTTCTCTGGCGTGCCCCATGCCATGCCAATCTGCCTCCCTGTCCTCGACTGAGCTGCACGGGGAAACCAAAACTGCTGGGCATTCCTTCTCGGCACTCATACCTGCAGACCCCACGCCTGCAGGAGAAAGCCGGCTTGCGTTCCTACTGCCACGAGAGCAGAGCTCTGCCTGTTACACGGCAGGCTTTCCGAAGAGGCTGAGGCCCGATAGCCTCCCTAGTGCATTCCCTGGGTGAGCGAGTTAGCTACAGGCAGAACACCCCGTGAAGAGAGGTGGATTCAGGGAAGGGAACGGTGTGTCGCTAGAGTCTCTTTGGACGAGCTACGAATCACAAGGCGGTAGTCGGCGCGTTGACTGGAGGTGGGGGCCTGAGGACCCAAGCCTTGCATTCTCCTTTTTAAAGCACCATTCATGCTGCCTTGAAGCTACCTGCCTGAAACCGTTTGTGACGGGCCCCTCGTCGCTGGAGTCAGGGCTCGTGGAAGAGAAGCAGCTTTCTCTGAGTAAACAGGGTGCTTCCAGAGTCCCGGTAAGAGCTCATCCCGTCACGCTCTGGGGCTAAAGGGAAGCTCGATGGGAGGACTTCCCTCCAGCTAAGGCCTTCTAAGAGCCCCGCTGAGGCGGAAGCTCCGAGCGGTTTCCACGGGGCCTTAGTCGCGGTTCTGCTTTACTTTCACCCTCGTACGCTCTTCAAGACACCTTCAGACCCTCGCGGGGGCGCCCTGTACCCGACCAGGACGCTGAGTACCGGCAGGCTCCCCCGGCCAGCAAAGAAACAACTGCCCGGGCCGAAAGCCCTTCCCGCTCACTCCGTGTTGTTTGCCGAGTGCAGGGCAACACACACGAGGCTCTCCCGGGGGAGAGGTCGCTTTCCCAGGCACTCCAACGTCTCCAGGAAAACTCTTCTCTGGCGTGCCCCATGCCATGCCAATCTGCCTCCCTGTCCTCGACTGAGCTGCACGGGGAAACCAAAACTGCTGGGCATTCCTTCTCGGCACTCATACCTGCAGACCCCACGCCTGCAGGAGAAAGCCGGCTTGCGTTCCTAGTGCCACGAGAGCAGAGCTCTGCCTGTTACACGGCAGGCTTTCCGAAGAGGCTGAGGCCCGATAGCCTCCCTAGTGCATTCCCTGGATGAGCGAGTTAGCTACAGGCAGAACACCCCGTGAAGAGAGGTGGATTCAGGGAAGGTACCTGTGTGTCGCTAGAGTCTCTTTGGACGAGCTACGGATCACAAGGCGGTAGTCGGCGCGTTGACTGGAGGTGGGGGCCTGAGGACCCAAGCCTTGCATTCTCCTTTTTAAAGCACCATTCATGCTGCCTTGAAGCTACCTGCCTGAAACCCTTTGTGACGGGCCCCTCGTCGCTGGAGTCAGGGCTCGTGGAAGAGAAGCAGCTTTCTCTGAGTAAACAGGGTGCTTCCAGAGTCCCGGTAAGAGCTCATCCCGTCACGCTCTGGGGCTAAAGGGAAGCTCGATGGGAGGACTTCCCTCCAGCTAAGGCCTTCTAAGAGCCCCGCTGAGGCGGAAGCTCCGAGCGGTTTCCACGGGGCCTTAGTCGCGGTTCTGCTTTACTTTCACCCTCGTACGCTCTTCAAGACACGTTCAGACCCTCGCGGGGGCGCCCTGTACCCGACCAGGACGCTGAGTACCGGCAGGCTCCCCCGGCCTGCAAAGAAACAACTGCCCGGGCCGAAAGCCCTTCCCGCTCACTCCGTGTTGTTTGCCGAGTGCAGGGCAACACACACGGCGCTCTCCCGGGGGAGAGGTCGCTTTCCCCGGCACTCCAACGTCTCCAGGAAAACTCTTCTCTGGCGTGCCCCATGCCATGCCAATCTGCCTCCCTGTCCTCGACTGAGCTGCACGGGGAAACCAAAACTGCTGGGCATTCCTTCTCGGCACTCATAACTGCAGACCCCACGCCTGCAGGAGAAAGCCGGCTTGCGTTCCTACTGCCACGAGAGCAGAGCTCTGCCTGTTACACGGCAGGCTTTCCGAAGAGGCTGAGGCCCGATAGCCTCCCTAGTGCATTCCCTGGATGAGCGAGTTAGCTACAGGCAGAACACCCCATGAAGAGAGGTGGATTCAGGGAAGGGACCTGTGTGTCGCTAGAGTCTCTTTGGACGAGCTACGGATCACAAGGCGGTAGTCGGCGCGTTGACTGGCGGTGGGGGCCTGAGGACCCAAGCCTTGCATTCTCCTTTTTAAAGCACCATTCATGCTGCCTTGAAGCTACCTGCCTGAAACCCTTTGTGACGGGCCCCTCGTCGCTGGAGTCAGGGCTCGTGGAAGAGAAGCAGCTTTCTCTGAGTAAACAGGGTGCTTCCAGAGTCCCGGTAAGAGCTCATCCCGTCACGCTCTGGGGCTAAAGGGAAGCTCGATGGGAGGACTTCCCTCCAGCTAAGGCCTTCTAAGAGCCCCGCTGAGGCGGAAGCTCCGAGCGGTTTCCACGGGGCCTTAGTCGCGGTTCTGCTTTACTTTCACCCTCGTACGCTCTTCAAGACACGTTCAGACCCTCGCGGGGGCGCCCTGTACCCGACCAGGACGCTGAGTACCGGCAGGCTCCCCCGGCCTGCAAAGAAACAACTGCCCGGGCCGAAAGCCTTTCCCGCTCACTCCGTGTTGTTTGCCGAGTGCAGGGCAACACACACGGCGCTCTCCCGGGGTAGAGGTCGCTTTCCCCGGCACTCCAACGTCCCCAGGAAAACTCTTCTCTGGCGTGCCCCATGCCATGCCAATCTGCCTCCCTGTCCTCGACTGAGCTGCACGGGGAAACCAAAACTGCTGGGCATTCCTTCTCGGCACTCATACCTGCAGACCCCACGCCTGCAGGAGAAAGCCGGCTTGCGTTCCTACTGCCACGAGAGCAGAGCTCTGCCTGTTACACGGCAGGCTTTCCGAAGAGGCTGAGGCCCGATAGCCTCCCTAGTGCATTCCCTGGATGAGCGAGTTAGCTACAGGCAGAACACCCCGTGAAGAGAGGTGGATTCAGGGAAGGGACCTGTGTGTCGCTAGAGTCTCTTTGGACGAGCTACGGATCACAAGGCGGTAGTCGGCGCGTTGACTGGAGGTGGGGGCCTGAGGACCCAAGCCTTGCATTCTCCTTTTTAAAGCACCATTCATGCTGCCTTGAAGCTACCTGCCTGAAACCGTTTGTGACGGGCCCCTCGTCGCTGGAGTCAGGGCTCGTGGAAGAGAAGCAGCTTTCTCTGAGTAAACAGGGTGCTTCCAGAGTCCCGGTAAGAGCTCATCCCGTCACGCTCTGGGGTAAAGGGAAGCTCGATGGGAGGACTTCCCTCCAGCTAAGGCCTTCTAAGAGCCCCGCTGAGGCGGAAGCTCCGAGCGGTTTCCACGGGGCCTTAGTCGCGGTTCTGCTTTACTTTCACCCTCGTACGCTCTTCAAGACACGTTCAGACCCTCGCGGGGGCGCCCTGTACCCGACCAGGACGCTGAGTACCGGCAGGCTCCCCCGGCCTGCAAAGAAACAACTGCCCGGGCCGAAAGCCCTTCCCGCTCACTCCGTGTTGTTTGCCGAGTGCAGGGCAACACACACGGCGCTCTCCCGGGGGAGAGGTCGCTTTCCCCGGCACTCCAACGTCTCCAGGAAAACTCTTCTCTGGCGTGCCCCATGCCATGCCAATCTGCCTCCCTGTCCTCGACTGAGCTGCACGGGGAAACCAAAACTGCTGGGCATTCCTTCTCGGCACTCATACCTGCAGACCCCACGCCTGCAGGAGAAAGCCGGCTTGCGTTCCTACTGCCACGAGAGCAGAGCTCTGCCTGTTACACGGCAGGCTTTCCGAAGAGGCTGAGGCCCGATAGCCTCCCTAGTGCATTCCCTGCATGAGCGAGTTAGCTACAGGCAGAACACCCCGTGAAGAGAGGTGGATTCAGGGAAGGGACCTGTGTGTCGCTAGAGTCTCTTTGGACGAGCTACGGATCACAAGGCGGTAGTCGGCGCGTTGACTGGAGGTGGGGGCCTGAGGACCCAAGCCTTGCATTCTCCTTTTTAAAGCACCATTCATGCTGCCTTGAAGCTACCTGCCTGAAACCCTTTGTGACGGGCCCCTCGTCGCTGGAGTCAGGGCTCGTGGAAGAGAAGCAGCTTTCTCTGAGTAAACAGGGTGCTTCCAGAGTCCCGGTAAGAGCTCATCCCGTCACGCTCTGGGGCTAAAGGGAAGCTCGATGGGAGGACTTCCCTCCAGCTAAGGCCTTCTAAGAGCCCCGCTGAGGCGGAAGCTCCGAGCGGTTTCCACGGGGCCTTAGTCGCGGTTCTGCTTTACTTTCACCCTCGTACGCTCTTCAAGACACGTTCAGACCCTCGCGGGGGCGCCCTGTACCCGACCAGGACGCTGAGTACCGGCAGGCTCCCCCGGCCTGCAAAGAAACAACTGCCCGGGCCGAAAGCCCTTCCCGCTCACTCCGTGTTGTTTGCCGAGTGCAGGGCAACACACACGGCGCTCTCGCGGGGGAGAGGTCGCTTTCCCCGGCACTCCAACGTCTCCAGGAAAACTCTTCTCTGGCGTCCCCCATGCCATGCCAATCTGCCTCCCTGTCCTCGACTGAGCTGCACGGGGAAACCAAAACTGCTGGGCATTCCTTCTCGGCACTCATACCTGCAGACCCCACGCCTGCAGGAGAAAGCCGGCTTGCGTTCCTACTGCCACGAGAGCAGAGCTCTGCCTGTTACACGGCAGGCTTTCCGAAGAGGCTGAGGCCCGATAGCCTCCCTAGTGCATTCCCTGCATGAGCGAGTTAGCTACAGGCAGAACACCCCGTGAAGAGAGGTGGATTCAGGGAAGGGACCTGTGTGTCGCTAGAGTCTCTTTGGACGAGCTACGGATCACAAGGCGGTAGTCGGCGCGTTGACTGGAGGTGGGGGCCTGAGGACCCAAGCCTTGCATTCTCCTTTTTAAAGCACCATTCATGCTGCCTTGAAGCTACCTGCCTGAAACCCTTTGTGACGGGCCCCTCGTCGCTGGAGTCAGGGCTCGTGGAAGAGAAGCAGCTTTCTCTGAGTAAACAGGGTGCTTCCAGAGTCCCGGTAAGAGCTCATCCCGTCACGCTCTGGGGCTAAAGGGAAGCTCGATGGGAGGACTTCCCTCCAGCTAAGGCCTTCTAAGAGCCCCGCTGAGGCGGAAGCTCCGAGCGGTTTCCACGGGGCCTTAGTCGCGGTTCTGCTTTACTTTCACCCTCGTACGCTCTTCAAGACACGTTCAGACCCTCGCGGGGGCGCCCTGTACCCGACCAGGACGCTGAGTACCGGCAGGCTCCCCCGGCCTGCAAAGAAACAACTGCCCGGGCCGAAAGCCCTTCCCGCTCACTCCGTGTTGTTTGCCGAGTGCAGGGCAACACACACGGCGCTCTCCCGGGGGAGAGGTCGCTTTCCCCGGCACTCCAACGTCTCCAGGAAAACTCTTCTCTGGCGTGCCCCATGCCATGCCAATCTGCCTCCCTGTCCTCGACTGAGCTGCACGGGGAAACCAAAACTGCTGGGCATTCCTTCTCGGCACTCATAACTGCAGACCCCACGCCTGCAGGAGAAAGCCGGCTTGCGTTCCTACTGCCACGAGAGCAGAGCTCTGCCTGTTACACGGCAGGCTTTCCGAAGAGGCTGAGGCCCGATAGCCTCCCTAGTGCATTCCCTGGATGAGCGAGTTAGCTACAGGCAGAACACCCCATGAAGAGAGGTGGATTCAGGGAAGGGACCTGTGTGTCGCTAGAGTCTCTTTGGACGAGCTACGGATCACAAGGCGGTAGTCGGCGCGTTGACTGGCGGTGGGGGCCTGAGGACCCAAGCCTTGCATTCTCCTTTTTAAAGCACCATTCATGCTGCCTTGAAGCTACCTGCCTGAAACCCTTTGTGACGGGCCCCTCGTCGCTGGAGTCAGGGCTCGTGGAAGAGAAGCAGCTTTCTCTGAGTAAACAGGGTGCTTCCAGAGTCCCGGTAAGAGCTCATCCCGTCACGCTCTGGGGCTAAAGGGAAGCTCGATGGGAGGACTTCCCTCCAGCTAAGGCCTTCTAAGAGCCCCGCTGAGGCGGAAGCTCCGAGCGGTTTCCACGGGGCCTTAGTCGCGGTTCTGCTTTACTTTCACCCTCGTACGCTCTTCAAGACACGTTCAGACCCTCGCGGGGGCGCCCTGTACCCGACCAGGACGCTGAGTACCGGCAGGCTCCCCCGGCCAGCAAAGAAACAACTGCCCGGGCCGAAAGCCTTTCCCGCTCACTCCGTGTTGTTTGCCGAGTGCAGGGCAACACACACGGCGCTCTCCCGGGGTAGAGTTCGCTTTCCCCGGCACTCCAACGTCCCCAGGAAAACTCTTCTCTGGCGTGCCCCATGCCATGCCAATCTGCCTCCCTGTCCTCGACTGAGCTGCACGGGGAAACCAAAACTGCTGGGCATTCCTTCTCGGCACTCATACCTGCAGACCCCACGCCTGCAGGAGAAAGCCGGCTTGCGTTCCTACTGCCACGAGAGCAGAGCTCTGCCTGTTACACGGCAGGCTTTCCGAAGAGGCTGAGGCCCGATAGCCTCCCTAGTGCATTCCCTGGGTGAGCGAGTTAGCTACAGGCAGAACACCCCGTGAAGAGAGGTGGATTCAGGGAAGGGAACGGTGTGTCGCTAGAGTCTCTTTGGACGAGCTACGAATCACAAGGCGGTAGTCGGCGCGTTGACTGGAGGTGGGGGCCTGAGGACCCAAGCCTTGCATTCTCCTTTTTAAAGCACCATTCATGCTGCCTTGAAGCTACCTGCCTGAAACCGTTTGTGACGGGCCCCTCGTCGCTGGAGTCAGGGCTCGTGGAAGAGAAGCAGCTTTCTCTGAGTAAACAGGGTGCTTCCAGAGTCCCGGTAAGAGCTCATCCCGTCACGCTCTGGGGCTAAAGGGAAGCTCGATGGGAGGACTTCCCTCCAGCTAAGGCCTTCTAAGAGCCCCGCTGAGGCGGAAGCTCCGAGCGGTTTCCACGGGGCCTTAGTCGCGGTTCTGCTTTACTTTCACCCTCGTACGCTCTTCAAGACACCTTCAGACCCTCGCGGGGGCGCCCTGTACCCGACCAGGACGCTGAGTACCGGCAGGCTCCCCCGGCCAGCAAAGAAACAACTGCCCGGGCCGAAAGCCCTTCCCGCTCACTCCGTGTTGTTTGCCGAGTGCAGGGCAACACACACGAGGCTCTCCCGGGGGAGAGGTCGCTTTCCCAGGCACTCCAACGTCTCCAGGAAAACTCTTCTCTGGCGTGCCCCATGCCATGCCAATCTGCCTCCCTGTCCTCGACTGAGCTGCACGGGGAAACCAAAACTGCTGGGCATTCCTTCTCGGCACTCATACCTGCAGACCCCACGCCTGCAGGAGAAAGCCGGCTTGCGTTCCTAGTGCCACGAGAGCAGAGCTCTGCCTGTTACACGGCAGGCTTTCCGAAGAGGCTGAGGCCCGATAGCCTCCCTAGTGCATTCCCTGGATGAGCGAGTTAGCTACAGGCAGAACACCCCGTGAAGAGAGGTGGATTCAGGGAAGGTACCTGTGTGTCGCTAGAGTCTCTTTGGACGAGCTACGGATCACAAGGCGGTAGTCGGCGCGTTGACTGGAGGTGGGGGCCTGAGGACCCAAGCCTTGCATTCTCCTTTTTAAAGCACCATTCATGCTGCCTTGAAGCTACCTGCCTGAAACCCTTTGTGACGGGCCCCTCGTCGCTGGAGTCAGGGCTCGTGGAAGAGAAGCAGCTTTCTCTGAGTAAACAGGGTGCTTCCAGAGTCCCGGTAAGAGCTCATCCCGTCACGCTCTGGGGCTAAAGGGAAGCTCGATGGGAGGACTTCCCTCCAGCTAAGGCCTTCTAAGAGCCCCGCTGAGGCGGAAGCTCCGAGCGGTTTCCACGGGGCCTTAGTCGCGGTTCTGCTTTACTTTCACCCTCGTACGCTCTTCAAGACACGTTCAGACCCTCGCGGGGGCGCCCTGTACCCGACCAGGACGCTGAGTACCGGCAGGCTCCCCCGGCCTGCAAAGAAACAACTGCCCGGGCCGAAAGCCCTTCCCGCTCACTCCGTGTTGTTTGCCGAGTGCAGGGCAACACACACGGCGCTCTCCCGGGGGAGAGGTCGCTTTCCCCGGCACTCCAACGTCTCCAGGAAAACTCTTCTCTGGCGTGCCCCATGCCATGCCAATCTGCCTCCCTGTCCTCGACTGAGCTGCACGGGGAAACCAAAACTGCTGGGCATTCCTTCTCGGCACTCATAACTGCAGACCCCACGCCTGCAGGAGAAAGCCGGCTTGCGTTCCTACTGCCACGAGAGCAGAGCTCTGCCTGTTACACGGCAGGCTTTCCGAAGAGGCTGAGGCCCGATAGCCTCCCTAGTGCATTCCCTGGATGAGCGAGTTAGCTACAGGCAGAACACCCCATGAAGAGAGGTGGATTCAGGGAAGGGACCTGTGTGTCGCTAGAGTCTCTTTGGACGAGCTACGGATCACAAGGCGGTAGTCGGCGCGTTGACTGGCGGTGGGGGCCTGAGGACCCAAGCCTTGCATTCTCCTTTTTAAAGCACCATTCATGCTGCCTTGAAGCTACCTGCCTGAAACCCTTTGTGACGGGCCCCTCGTCGCTGGAGTCAGGGCTCGTGGAAGAGAAGCAGCTTTCTCTGAGTAAACAGGGTGCTTCCAGAGTCCCGGTAAGAGCTCATCCCGTCACGCTCTGGGGCTAAAGGGAAGCTCGATGGGAGGACTTCCCTCCAGCTAAGGCCTTCTAAGAGCCCCGCTGAGGCGGAAGCTCCGAGCGGTTTCCACGGGGCCTTAGTCGCGGTTCTGCTTTACTTTCACCCTCGTACGCTCTTCAAGACACCTTCAGACCCTCGCGGGGGCGCCCTGTACCCGACCAGGACGCTGAGTACCGGCAGGCTCCCCCGGCCTGCAAAGAAACAACTGCCCGGGCCGAAAGCCTTTCCCGCTCACTCCGTGTTGTTTGCCGAGTGCAGGGCAACACACACGGCGCTCTCCCGGGGTAGAGGTCGCTTTCCCCGGCACTCCAACGTCCCCAGGAAAACTCTTCTCTGGCGTGCCCCATGCCATGCCAATCTGCCTCCCTGTCCTCGACTGAGCTGCACGGGGAAACCAAAACTGCTGGGCATTCCTTCTCGGCACTCATACCTGCAGACCCCACGCCTGCAGGAGAAAGCCGGCTTGCGTTCCTACTGCCACGAGAGCAGAGCTCTGCCTGTTACACGGCAGGCTTTCCGAAGAGGCTGAGGCCCGATAGCCTCCCTAGTGCATTCCCTGGATGAGCGAGTTAGCTACAGGCAGAACACCCCGTGAAGAGAGGTGGATTCAGGGAAGGGACCTGTGTGTCGCTAGAGTCTCTTTGGACGAGCTACGGATCACAAGGCGGTAGTCGGCGCGTTGACTGGAGGTGGGGGCCTGAGGACCCAAGCCTTGCATTCTCCTTTTTAAAGCACCATTCATGCTGCCTTGAAGCTACCTGCCTGAAACCGTTTGTGACGGGCCCCTCGTCGCTGGAGTCAGGGCTCGTGGAAGAGAAGCAGCTTTCTCTGAGTAAACAGGGTGCTTCCAGAGTCCCGGTAAGAGCTCATCCCGTCACGCTCTGGGGTAAAGGGAAGCTCGATGGGAGGACTTCCCTCCAGCTAAGGCCTTCTAAGAGCCCCGCTGAGGCGGAAGCTCCGAGCGGTTTCCACGGGGCCTTAGTCGCGGTTCTGCTTTACTTTCACCCTCGTACGCTCTTCAAGACACGTTCAGACCCTCGCGGGGGCGCCCTGTACCCGACCAGGACGCTGAGTACCGGCAGGCTCCCCCGGCCTGCAAAGAAACAACTGCCCGGGCCGAAAGCCCTTCCCGCTCACTCCGTGTTGTTTGCCGAGTGCAGGGCAACACACACGGCGCTCTCCCGGGGGAGAGGTCGCTTTCCCCGGCACTCCAACGTCTCCAGGAAAACTCTTCTCTGGCGTGCCCCATGCCATGCCAATCTGCCTCCCTGTCCTCGACTGAGCTGCACGGGGAAACCAAAACTGCTGGGCATTCCTTCTCGGCACTCATACCTGCAGACCCCACGCCTGCAGGAGAAAGCCGGCTTGCGTTCCTACTGCCACGAGAGCAGAGCTCTGCCTGTTACACGGCAGGCTTTCCGAAGAGGCTGAGGCCCGATAGCCTCCCTAGTGCATTCCCTGCATGAGCGAGTTAGCTACAGGCAGAACACCCCGTGAAGAGAGGTGGATTCAGGGAAGGGACCTGTGTGTCGCTAGAGTCTCTTTGGACGAGCTACGGATCACAAGGCGGTAGTCGGCGCGTTGACTGGAGGTGGGGGCCTGAGGACCCAAGCCTTGCATTCTCCTTTTTAAAGCACCATTCATGCTGCCTTGAAGCTACCTGCCTGAAACCCTTTGTGACGGGCCCCTCGTCGCTGGAGTCAGGGCTCGTGGAAGAGAAGCAGCTTTCTCTGAGTAAACAGGGTGCTTCCAGAGTCCCGGTAAGAGCTCATCCCGTCACGCTCTGGGGCTAAAGGGAAGCTCGATGGGAGGACTTCCCTCCAGCTAAGGCCTTCTAAGAGCCCCGCTGAGGCGGAAGCTCCGAGCGGTTTCCACGGGGCCTTAGTCGCGGTTCTGCTTTACTTTCACCCTCGTACGCTCTTCAAGACACGTTCAGACCCTCGCGGGGGCGCCCTGTACCCGACCAGGACGCTGAGTACCGGCAGGCTCCCCCGGCCTGCAAAGAAACAACTGCCCGGGCCGAAAGCCCTTCCCGCTCACTCCGTGTTGTTTGCCGAGTGCAGGGCAACACACACGGCGCTCTCGCGGGGGAGAGGTCGCTTTCCCCGGCACTCCAACGTCTCCAGGAAAACTCTTCTCTGGCGTCCCCCATGCCATGCCAATCTGCCTCCCTGTCCTCGACTGAGCTGCACGGGGAAACCAAAACTGCTGGGCATTCCTTCTCGGCACTCATACCTGCAGACCCCACGCCTGCAGGAGAAAGCCGGCTTGCGTTCCTACTGCCACGAGAGCAGAGCTCTGCCTGTTACACGGCAGGCTTTCCGAAGAGGCTGAGGCCCGATAGCCTCCCTAGTGCATTCCCTGCATGAGCGAGTTAGCTACAGGCAGAACACCCCATGAAGAGAGGTGGATTCAGGGAAGGGACCTGTGTGTCGCTAGAGTCTCTTTGGACGAGCTACGGATCACAAGGCGGTAGTCGGCGCGTTGACTGGAGGTGGGGGCCTGAGGACCCAAGCCTTGCATTCTCCTTTTTAAAGCACCATTCATGCTGCCTTGAAGCTACCTGCCTGAAACCCTTTGTGACGGGCCCCTCGTCGCTGGAGTCAGGGCTCGTGGAAGAGAAGCAGCTTTCTCTGAGTAAACAGGGTGCTTCCAGAGTCCCGGTAAGAGCTCATCCCGTCACGCTCTGGGGCTAAAGGGAAGCTCGATGGGAGGACTTCCCTCCAGCTAAGGCCTTCTAAGAGCCCCGCTGAGGCGGAAGCTCCGAGCGGTTTCCACGGGACCTTAGTCGCGGTTCTGCTTTACTTTCACCCTCGTACGCTCTTCAAGACACCTTCAGACCCTCGTGGGGGCGCCCTGTACCCGACCAGGACGCTGAGTACCGGCAGGCTCCCCCGGCCAGCAAAGAAACAACTGCCCGGGCCGAAAGCCCTTCCCGCTCACTCCGTGTTGTTTGCCGAGTGCAGGGCAACACACACGGCGCTCTCCCGGGGAAGAGGTCGCTTTCCCCGGCACTCCAACGTCTCCAGGAAAACACTTCTCTGGCGTGCCCCATGCCATGCCAATCTGCCTCCCTGTCCTCGACTGAGCTGCACGGGGAAACCAAAACTGCTGGGCATTCCTTCTCGGCACTCATAACTGCAGACCCCACGCCTGCAGGAGAAAGCCGGCTTGCGTTCCTACTGCCACGAGAGCAGAGCTCTGCCTGTTACACGGCAGGCTTTCCGAAGAGGCTGAGGCCCGATAGCCTCCCTAGTGCATTCCCTGGATGAGCGAGTTAGCTACAGGCAGAACAGCCCGTGAAGAGAGGTGGATTCAGGGAAGGGACCTGTGTGTCGCTAGAGTCTCTTTGGACGAGCTACGGATCACAAGGCGGTAGTCGGCGCGTTGACTGGCGGTGGGGGCCTGAGGACCCAAGCCTTGCATTCTCCTTTTTAAAGCACCATTCATGCTGCCTTGAAGCTACCTGCCTGAAACCCTTTGTGACGGGCCCCTCGTCGCTGGAGTCAGGGCTCGTGGAAGAGAAGCAGCTTTCTCTGAGTAAACAGGGTGCTTCCAGAGTCCCGGTAAGAGCTCATCCCGTCACGCTCTGGGGCTAAAGGGAAGCTCGATGGGAGGACTTCCCTCCAGCTAAGGCCTTCTAAGAGCCCCGCTGAGGCGGAAGCTCCGAGCGGTTTCCACGGGGCCTTAGTCGCGGTTCTGCTTTACTTTCACCCTCGTACGCTCTTCAAGACACGTTCAGACCCTCGCGGGGGCGCCCTGTACCCGACCAGGACGCTGAGTACCGGCAGGCTCCCCCGGCCTGCAAAGAAACAACTGCCCGGGCCGAAAGCCCTTCCCGCTCACTCCGTGTTGTTTGCCGAGTGCAGGGCAACACACACGGCGCTCTCCCGGGGGAGAGGTCGCTTTCCCCGGCACTCCAACGTCCCCAGGAAAACTCTTCTCTGGCGTGCCCCATGCCATGCCAATCTGCCTCCCTGTCCTCGACTGAGCTGCACGGGGAAACCAAAACTGCTGGGCATTCCTTCTCGGCACTCATACCTGCAGACCCCACGCCTGCAGGAGAAAGCCGGCTTGCGTTCCTACTGCCACGAGAGCAGAGCTCTGCCTGTTACACGGCAGGCTTTCCGAAGAGGCTGAGGCCCGATAGCCTCCCTAGTGCATTCCCTGGATGAGCGAGTTAGCTACAGGCAGAACAGCCCGTGAAGAGAGGTGGATTCAGGGAAGGGACCTGTGTGTCGCTAGAGTCTCTTTGGACGAGCTACGGATCACAAGGCGGTAGTCGGCGCGTTGACTGGCGGTGGGGGCCTGAGGACCCAAGCCTTGCATTCTCCTTTTTAAAGCACCATTCATGCTGCCTTGAAGCTACCTGCCTGAAACCGTTTGTGACGGGCCCCTCGTCGCTGGAGTCAGGGCTCGTGGAAGAGAAGCAGCTTTCTCTGAGTAAACAGGGTGCTTCCAGAGTCCCGGTAAGAGCTCATCCCGTCACGCTCTGGGGCTAAAGGGAAGCTCGATGGGAGGACTTCCCTCCAGCTAAGGCCTTCTAAGAGCCCCGCTGAGGCGGAAGCTCCGAGCGGTTTCCACGGGGCCTTAGTCGCGGTTCTGCTTTACTTTCACCCTCGTACGCTCTTCAAGACACGTTCAGACCCTCGCGGGGGCGCCGTGTACCCGACCAGGAAGCTGAGTACCGGCAGGCTCCCCTGGCCTGCAAAGAAACAACTGCCCGGGCCGAAAGCCCTTCCCGCTCACTCCGTGTTGTTTGCCGAGTGCAGGGCAACACACACGGCGCTCTCCCGGGGGAGAGGTCGCTTTCCCCGGCACTCCAACGTCCCCAGGAAAACTCTTCTCTGGCGTGCCCCATGCCATGCCAATCTGCCTCCCTGTCCTCGACTGAGCTGCACGGGGAAACCAAAACTGCTGGGCATTCCTTCTCGGCACTCATACCTGCAGACCCCACGCCTGCAGGAGAAAGCCGGCTTGCGTTCCTACTGCCACGAGAGCAGAGCTCTGCCTGTTACACGGCAGGCTTTCCGAAGAGGCTGAGGCCCGATAGCCTCCCTAGTGCATTCCCTGGGTGAGCGAGTTAGCTACAGGCAGAACACCCCGTGAAGAGAGGTGGATTCAGGGAAGGGAACGGTGTGTCGCTAGAGTCTCTTTGGACGAGCTACGAATCACAAGGCGGTAGTCGGCGCGTTGACTGGAGGTGGGGGCCTGAGGACCCAAGCCTTGCATTCTCCTTTTTAAAGCACCATTCATGCTGCCTTGAAGCTACCTGCCTGAAACCGTTTGTGACGGGCCCCTCGTCGCTGGAGTCAGGGCTCGTGGAAGAGAAGCAGCTTTCTCTGAGTAAACAGG